>NC_056448.1:28429270-28621770 GCF_018296145.1 Oncorhynchus tshawytscha
AGAGAGGGGGGAGAGAGGGGGAGAGAGGGAGAGAATCAGAGAGAGAGGGAGGGAGAATCAGAAAGAGAGGGAGGGAGAATCAGAAAGAGAGGGAGAGAGAATCAGAAAGAGAGGGAGAGAGAATCAGAAAGAGAGGGAGAGAGAATCAGAAAGAGAGGGAGAGAGAATCAGAAAGATAGGGAGAGAGAATCAGAAAGAGAGGGAGAGAGAATCAGAAAGAGAGGGAGAGAGAATCAGAAAGAGAGGGAGAGAGAATCAGAAAGAGAGGGAGAGAGAATCAGAAAGAGGGAGAATCAGAAAGAGGGAGAATCAGAAAGAGGGAGAATCAGAAAGAGGGAGAATCAGAAAGAGGGAGAATCAGAAAGAGGGAGGGGGAGAATCAGAAAGAGGGAGGGGGAGAATCAGAAAGAGGGAGGGGGAGAATCAGAAAGAGGGGGATCAGAAAGAGGGGGATCCGAAAGAGAGGGGATCAGAAAGAGAGAAGGGGAGAATCAGAAAGAAAGAAGGGGAGAATCAGAGAGAGAGAGAGGGGGAGAATCAGAGAGAAATAGAAAGAGAGAGGGGGAGAATCAGAGAGAAATAGAAAGAGAGAGGGGGAGAATCAGAGAGAGAATCAGAGAGAGAGGGTGAGAATCAGAGAGAAATCAAATCAAATCAAATTTTATTTGTCACATACACATGGTTAGCAGATGTTAATGCGAGTGTAGCGAAATGCTTGTGCGAGTGTAGCGAAATGCTTGTGAGAGAGAGGGGGAGAATCAGAGAGAGAGGGGGAGAATCAGAGAGAGAGGGGGGAGAATCAGAGAGAATCAGAGAGAGAGGGGGAGAATCAGAGAGAGAATCAGAGAGAGAGGGGGAGAATCAGAGAGAGAGAATCAGAAAGAGAGAGGGGGAGAATCAGAGAGAGAGAATCAGAGAGAGGGAGAATCAGAGAGAGAGGGGGAGAATCAGAAAGAGAGAGGAGAATCAGAAAGAGAGAGGGGGAGAATCAGAGAGAGAGAATCAGAGAGGGGGAGAATCAGAGAGAGGGGGAGAATCAGAGAGAGAATCAGAGAGAGAGGGGGAGAATCAGAGAGAGAGAATCAGAAAGAGAGAGGGGGAGAATCAGAGAGAGAGAATCAGAGAGAGGGAGAATCAGAGAGAGAGGGGAGAATCAGAAAGAGAGAGGAGAATCAGAAAGAGAGAGCGGGAGAATCAGAAAGAGAGAGGAGAATCAGAAAGAGAGAGGAGAATCAGAAAGAGAGGGGGAGAATCAGAAAGAGAGAGAATCAGAAAGAGAGGGGGAGAATCAGAAAGAGAGAATCAGGGGGAGAATCAGAGAGAGGGGGAGGGGGGGAGAATAAGAAAGAGAGGGAGAGAGAATCAGAAAGAGAGGGGGAGAGAATCAGAAAGAGGGAGGGGGAGAGGGGGAGAATCAGAAAGAGGGAGGGGGAGAATCAGAAAGAGGGGGGGGATCAGAAAGAGGGGGGGATCAGAAAGAGGGCGGATCAGAAAGAGAGAAGGGGAGAATCAGAGAGAGAGAGGGGGAGAATCAGAGAGAGAGAATCAGAAAGAGAGAGGGGGAGAATCAGAGAGAGAATCAGAGAGAGGGGGGAGAATCAGAGAGAGAGGGGGAGAATCAGAGAGAGAGAGAGAGGGGGAGAATCAGAGAGAGAATCAGAGAGAGAGGGGGAGAATCAGAGAGAGAATCAGAGAGAGAGGGGGAGAATCAGAGAGAGAGAATCAGAAAGAGAGAGGGGGAGAATCAGAGAGAGAGAATCAGAGAGAGGGGGAATCAGAGAATCAGAGAGAGAGATCCGAGAGAGAGGGGGAGAATCAGAGAGAGAATCAGAGAGAGAGGGGGAGAATCAGAGAGAGAGAGATCAGAAAGAGAGAGGGGGAGAATCAGAGAGAGAATCAGAGAGAGAGGGGGAGAATCAGAAAGAGAGAGAATCAGAGAATCAGAAAGAGAGAGAATCAGAAAGAGAGAGGGGGGAGAATCAGAGAGAGGGGGAGAAATCAGAGAGAGGGGGGAGAATCAGAGAGAGGGGGGGGGAGAATCAGAGAGAGAATCAGAGAGAGAGAATCAGAAAGAGAATCAGAGAGAGAGGGGGAGAATCAGAAAGAGAATAAGGGGGGGGATCAGAAAGAGGGGGGGAGAGATCAGAAAGAGGGGGAATCAGAAAGAGAGAGGGGGGAGAATCAGAGAGATCAGAGAGGGGGAGAATCAGAGAGAATCAGAGAGAATCAGAAAGAGAGAGGGGGAGAATCAGAGAGAGAGAAGAATCAGAAAGAGAGGGGAGAGAATCAGAGAGAGAATCAGAGAGAGAGGGGGAGAATCAGAGAGAGAATCAGAGAGAGAGGGGAGAGAATCAGAGAGAGAGAATCAGAAAGAGAGAGGGGGAGAATCAGAGAGAGAATCAGAGAGAGAGGGGGAGAATCAGAGAGAGAGAATCAGAAAGAGAGAGGGGGAGAATCAGAGAGAGAGAATCAGAGAGAGGGGGAGAATCAGAGAGAGAATCAGAGAGAGAGGGGGAGAATCAGAAAGAGAATCAGAGAGAGAGGGGGAGAATCAGAAAGAGAATCCGAGAGAGAGGGGGAGAATCAGAAAGAGAGAGGAGAATCAGAAAGAGAGAGGAGAATCAGAAAGAGAGAGGGGGAGAATCAGAAAGAGAGAATCAGAAAGAGAGGGGGGAGAATCAGAGAGAGAATCAGAGAGAGAGAGGGGGAGAATCAGAGAGAGAGGGGGGAGAATCAGAGAGAGAGAGAGGGGGGGAGAATCAGAGAGAGAGAGAGGGGGGGAAATCAGAGAGAGAGAATCAGAGAGAGGTGGGGGGAATCAGAGAGAATCAGAGAGAGAGAATAAGAGAGAGGGGAGGGAGAATCAGAAAGAGGGAGGGGGAGAATCAGAGAGAGAATCAGAGAGAGAGAGAATCAGAGGGGAGAGAGAGAGAGGGAGAGAATCAGAAAGAGAGAGGGGGGAGAATCAGAAAGAGAGGGAGGGAGAATCAGAAAGAGAGGGGGGAGAATCAGAAAGAGGGGGGAGAATCGAAAGAGAGAGGGAGAATCGAAAAAGAGAGGGAGAGAGAGAATCAGAAAGAGAGGGAGAGAGAATCAGAAAGAGAGGGAGAGAGAATCAGAAAGAGAGGGGAGAGAATCAGAAAGAGAGGGAGAGAGAATCAGAAAGAGAGGGGGAGAGAGAATCAGAAAGAGAGGGAGAGAGAATCAGAAAGAGAGGGAGAGAGAATCAGAAAGAGAGGAGAGAGAATCAGAAAGAGAGGGAGAGAGAATCAGAAAGAGAGGGAGAGAGAATCAGAAAGAGAGGGAGAGAGAATCAGAAAGAGAGGGGGAGAGAATCAGAAAGAGAGAGAGGGGGAGAATCAGAAAGAGGGAGAATCAGAAAGAGGGAGAATCAGAAAGAGGGAGGGGGAGAATCAGAAAGAGGGAGGGGGAGAATCAGAAAGAGGGAGGGGGAGAATCAGAAAGAGGGAGGGGGAGAAATCAGAAAGAGGGGGGGAGAATCAGAGAAAGAGAATCAGAAAGAGAGGGGGATCAGAAAGAGAGGGGATCAGAAAGAGAGAAGGGGAGAATCAGAAAGAAAGAGGGGGAGAATCAGAGAGAGAGAGAGGGGGAGAATCAGAGAGAAATAGAAAGAGGGGGAGAATCAGAGAATCAGAAAGAGAAGGGGGAGAATCAGAGAGGGGGAGAATCAGAGAGAGAATCAGAAAGAGAGAGGGGGAGAATCAGAGAGAGAGGGGGAGAATCAGAGAGAGAGAGGGGGAGAATCAGAGAGAGAATCAGAGAGAGAGGGGGGGAGAATCAGAGAGAGAATCAGAGAGAGAGAATCAGGGGAGAATCAGAGAGAGAGAATCAGAAAGAGAGAATCAGAGGGGGGAGAATCAGAGAGAGAGAATCAGAGAGAGGGGGAGAATCAGAAAGAGAGAGGGGGAGAATCAGAAAGAGAGAGGGGGAGAATCAGAAAGAGAGAGAATCAGAAAGAGAGGGGGGAGAATCAGAGAGAGAGAATCAGAGAGAGGGGGAGAATCAGAAAGAGAGGGGGGAGAATCAGAGAGAGAATCAGAAAGAGAGGGGGAGAATCAGAAAGAGAATCCGAGAGAGAGGGGGAGAATCAGAAAGAGAGAGGGGGAGAATCAGAAAGAGAGAGGGAGAGAATCAGAAAGAGAGAGGGGGAGAATCAGAAAGAGAGAGAGAATCAGAAAGAGAGAGGGGGAGAATCAGAAAGAGAGAGGGGGAGAATCAGAAAGAGAGAGGGGAGAATCAGAAAGAGAGAGGGGGAGAATCAGAGAAGAGGGAGAATCAGAAAGAGAGGGGGGAGAATCAGAAAGAGAGGGGAGAATCAGAAAGAGAGGGGGGAGAATCAGAAAGAGAGGGAGGGGAGAATCAGAAAGAGAGGGGGAGAATCAGAAAGAGAGGGGGGAGAATCAGAAAGAGAGGGGGGAGAATCAGAAAGAGAGAGGGGGAGAATCAGAAAGAGGGGAAAGAGGGGGAGAATCAGAAAGAGGGGGGGGAGAATCAGAAAGAGAATCAGAAAGGAGGGGGGAGAATCAGAGAGAGAGAGGGGGAGAATCAGAGAGAGAGGGGGAGAATCAGAGAGAGAGAGGGGGGGAGAATCAGAGAGAGAATCAGAGAGAGGGGGAGAATCAGAGAGAGAATCAGAGAGAGAGGGGGAGAATCAGAGAGAGAGAATCAGAAAGAGAGAGGGGGAGAATCAGAGAGAGAGAATCAGAGAGAGGGGGAGAATCAGAGAGAGAATCCGAGAGAGAGGGGGAGAATCAGAGAGAGAATCAGAGAGAGAGGGGGAGAATCAGAGAGAGAGAATCAGAAAGAGAGAGGGGGAGAATCAGAGAGAGAATCAGAGGGAGGGGGAGAATCAGAGAGAGAGAATCAGAAAGAGAGAGGGGGAGAATCAGAGAGAGAGAATCAGAGAGAGGGGGAGAATCAGAGAGAGAATCCGAGAGAGAGGGGGAGAATCAGAAAGAGAATCAGAGAGAGAGGGGGAGAATCAGAAAGAGAATCCGAGAGAGAGGGGGAGAATCAGAAAGAGAGAGGAGAATCAGAAAGAAGAGGAGAATCAGAAAGAGAGGGGGGAGAATCAGAAAGAGAGAATCAGAAAGAGAGAGGGGAGAATCAGAAAGAGAGAGAGGGGGAGAAAGAGAATCAGAAAGAGAGAGGGGGAGAATCAGAAAGAGAGAGGGGGAGAATCAGAAAGAGAGAGGGGGAAAATCAGAGAGAGAGAATCAGAGAGAGGTGGGGGGAATCAGAGAGAATCAGAGAGAGAGAATAGAGAGAGGGGGAGGGGAGAATCAGAAAGAGAGAGGGGGAGAAGGGGGAGAGAGGGAGAGAATCAGAGAGAGAGGGAGAGAATCAGAAAGAGAGGGGGGAGAATCAGAAAGAGAGGGAGGGAGAATCGGAAAGAGGGGGAGAATCGGAAAGAGAGAGGGAGAATCAGAAAGAGAGGGAGAGAGAATCAGAAAGAGAGGGAGAGAGAATCGGAAAGAGAGGAAGAGAGAATCAGAAAGAGAGGGGAGAGAATCAGAAAGAGAGGGAGAGAGAATCAGAAAGAGAAGAGAGAAAGAAAGAGAGGGGAGAGAATCAGAAAGAGAGGGAGAGAATCAGAAAGAGAGGGAGAGAATCAGAAAGAGAGGGAGAGAGAATCAGAAAGAGAGGGAGAGAGAATCAGAAAGAGAGGGAGAGAGAATCAGAAAGAGAGAGGGAGAATCAGAAAGAGAGGGGGAGAATCAGAAAGAGGGAGAATCAGAAAGAGGGAGAATCAGAAAGAGGGAGAATCAGAAAGAGGGAGGGGGAGAATCAGAAAGAGAGAGGGGGAGAATCAGAAAGAGAGAGGGAGAATCAGAAAGAGAGAGGGGGAGAATCAGAAAGAGAGAGGGGAGAATCAGAAAGAGAGGGGGAGAATCAGAGAAAGAGAATCAGAAAGAGAGGGGAGAATCAGAGAGAGACAATCAGAAAGAGAATCAGAAAGAGAGAGGGGGAGAATCAGAGAAAGAGAATCAGAAAGAGAGAGGGGGAGAATCAGAAAGAGAGAGGGAGAATCAGAAAGAGAGAGGGGGAGAATCAGAGAGAGAGAATCAGAAAGAGAGAGGGGAGAATCAGAAAGAGAGAGGGAGAATCAGAAAGAGAGAGGGAGAATCAGAAAGAGAGAGGGAGAGAATCAGAAAGAGAGAGGGAGAATCAGAAAGAGAAAGGGAGAATCAGAAAGAGGGGGAGGGAGAATCAGAAAGAGAATCAGAAAGAGAGGGGGAGAATCAGAGAAAGAGAATCAGAAAGAGAGAGGGGAGAATCAGAAAGAGAGGGAGAATCAGAAAGAGAGAGGGGGAGAATCAGAAAGAGAGAGGGGGAGAATCAGAGAAAGAGAATCAGAAAGAGAGGGGAGAATCAGAGAGAGACAATCAGAAAGAGAATCAGAAAGAGAGAGGGGAGAATCAGAGAAAGAGAATCAGAAAGAGAGGGGGGGAGAATCAGAAAGAGAGGGGGAGAATCAGAAAGAGAGAGGGAGAATCAGAAAGAGAGAGGGGGAGAATCAGAAAGAGAGAGGGAGAATCAGAAAGAGGGGGAGGGAGAATCGGAAAGAGGGGGAATCAGAAAGAGAGGGAGAATCAGAAAGAGAGAGGGGGAGAATCAGAGAATCAGAAAGAGAGGGGGAGAATCAGAAAGAGAGAGGGGGAGAATCAGAAAGAGAGAGGGGGAGAATCAGAAAGAGAGAGGGGGAGAATCAGAGAGAGAATCAGAAAGAGGGGGGAGAATCAGAAAGAGAGAGGGGAGAATCAGAGAGAGAATCAGAAAGAGAGAGGGGGAGAATCAGAAAGAGAGGGGAGAATCAGAGAGAGACAATCAGAAAGAGGAGGGAGAATCAGAAAGAGAGAGGGAGAATCAGAAAGAGAGAGGGGGAGAATCAGAAAGAGAGAGGGAGAATCAGAAAGAGAGAGGGAGAATCAGAAAGAGGGGAGGGAGAATCAGAAAGAGGGGGAGGGAGAATCTGAAAGAGGGGGAGGGAGAATCGGAAAGAGGGGGGGAGGGACAATCGAAAGAGGGGGAGAATCAGAAAGAGAGAGGGGAGAATCAGAGAATCAGAAAGAGAGGGGGAGAATCAGAAAGAGAGAGGGGAGAATCAGAGAATCAGAAAGAGAGGGGGAGAATCAGAAAGAATCAGAAAGAGGGGGAGAATCAGAAAGAGAGAGGGGGAGAATCAGAGAGAGAATCAGAAAGAGAGGGGGAGAATCAGAAAGAGAGAGGGGGAGAATCAGAGAGAGAATCAGAAAGAGAGAAGGGGAGAATCAGAAAGAGAGAGGGGGAGAATCAGAGAGAGAATCAGAAAGAGAGAAGGGGAGAATCAGAAAGAGAGAGGGGGAGAATCAGAGAGAGAATCAGAAAGAGAGAAGGGGAGAATCAGAAAGAGAGAAGGGGAGAATCAGAAAGAGAGGGGCTGCGTCTCAAACGCATAAAAGACACACCCTCCCCCACTTACCCTCGCCTTATGCCCTTGGGGGAATCCCCGTCACCATCTTGGCCATCAGTCCAAACGACTAGCCAAACAAGGGAACTTCGCAATGTAAGCCCATCAGCCCTTATTTTTGATAGAGTTTGCGAGGGTACAATTATGTTAACTTCGCCTGAAACACCCCATAATTCAATTTGCGATGATTGCACATCTGCTAAGAAAAGTCAGCCAAAACTTAAAACCTCAACGTCAATATGGAGTCAACATACAAGTGTAAGTAAAAAACTAATGTAAATAAGCTAAAAATTGTGCTACTAATGCACAAACACGTCTCATAAAATAGGACGTTTTTGTTTGGTTAGCTATTGGAAATTGTAGAAATAAATGTTTTTCCTTCTTCAGAAGTTCCAGCTAGGCAGGCAAATGTTAGTTAGCTAATTAATTTGCTAGCTATCATACAGTAGGCGTATATTCATAATTATATAGTTAATATAAGTAGACATGCAATCATAATTGACTGTAGCGCATATAAAGCACCCACAAGCTACCGGTGGCTGAAAACAAAATCATCGCGGGATGATAGCCCTTTGAATTCAACAATTCAATGACGTGACGCCATTTCCGGTCACAACTCGCAGACTTGTTTAGGTGTTGCTGTGCGTTTTGTTGCCAACCTTACGTTGCTACCTGACAACTTTACAGTTTTTACTTTTTAATTACCGTTTATATTTGTAGTTTTTCCCCTCACTCAATTTTTTTTCATTCAACTTTTCCTCTCCGGACGCTTTATCTGGACGTGGTTCGTGAGGACGTCCAACAGCCGAAGCTAAGTAGTAACATTAACATGATGCCTTCTAATTGCAGTCGCTGTACTCATAATATACAGGAGAACGATCACCTTACGGCGAGGATAGCTGTGCTACAAGCCCAGCTTCAGACGCAATTGTTAGGCAAGGGTTATTTCAGTGTAGGAAAGGATGAAACAGCGTCTGTGCCACCAGTAAGTACAGATAGTAACGTTAGTATAAATCCCCTCGCACGGTCCCCGCAGCCGGACAACTTTCTCACGGTTTCTGGAAGGAAATGCTGTAGGAATGCTCAACCGGTATCGCTCATTCAGCCGACAGAAACTTTCAACCGGTTGTCCCCATTAAGCAACGAGTCGGAGTCGTAGTCAGAGGCCGAGCCTTCTCTTGTCTCTACTCTTCCCGTTACAGGGTCTGAGACGCTGAAGCTTCCCACCATTAGCTCTGTCTGACAAATTGAAAACCCTAGTCATTGGCAACTCCATTACCCGCAGTATTAGACTTAAAACGAATCATCCAGCGATCATACACTGTTTACCAGGGGGCAGGGCTACCGACGTTATGGCAAATCTGAAGATGGTGCTGGTTAAGGCTAAAACCGGTGACTGCTGAGGAGTGACGGACTCCATCTTAGCTGGAGGGGTGCTCTCATCTTATCTACCAACATAGACAGGGCTCTAACTCCTCTAGCTCCACAATGAAATAGGGTGCAGGTCAGGCAGCAGGCTGTTAGACAGCCTGCCAGCTTAGTGCTGTCTGCCACTAGCACAGTCAGTGTAGTCAGCTCAGCTATCCCCATTGAGACCGTGTCTGCAACCTAGGTTGGGCAAAACTAAACATGGCAGTGTTCGCCTTAGCAATCTCACTAGGATAAAGACCTCCATTCCTGTCATTATTGAAAGAGATTGTGATACCTCACATCTCAAAATAGGGCTACTTAATGTTAGATCCCTTACTTCAAAGGCAGTTATAGTCAATTAACTAATCACTGGACATAATCTTGATGTGATTGGCCTGACTGAAACATGGCTTAAGCCTGATGAATTCACTGTGTTAAATGAGGCCTCACCTCCTGGTTACACTAGTGACCATATCCCCCGTGCATCCTGCAAAGGCAGAGGTGTTGCTAACATTTATGATAGCAAATTTCAATTCACAACAAAAAAAAAAGCTGTTTTCATCCTTTGAGCTTCTAGTCATGAAATCTATGCAGCCTACTCAATCACTTTTTATAGCTACTGTTTACAGGCCTCCTGGGCCATATACAGCGTTCCTCATCGAGTTCCCTGAATTCATATCGGACCTTGTAGTTATAGCAGATAATATTCCAATTTTTGGTGACTTTAATATTCACATGGAAAAGTCCACAGACCCACTCCAAAAGGCTTTCGGAGCCATCATCGACTCAGTGGGTTTTGTCCAACATGTCTCTGGACCTACTCACTGTCACAGTCATACTCTGGACCTAGTTTTGTCCCATGGAATAAATGTTGTGGATCTTAACATTTTTCCTCATAATCCTGGACTATCGGACCCCCATTTTATTACGTTTGCAATTGCAACAAATAATCTGCTCAGACCCCAACCAAGGAACATCAAAAGTCGTGCTGTAAATTCACAGACAACACAAAGATTCCTTGATGTCCTTCCAGACTCCCCCTGTCTACAAAAATCAGTTAACCACCTAACTGAGGAACTCAATTTAACCTTGCGCAATACCCTAGATGCAGTTGCACCCCTAAAACCAATTCTCATAAGAAACAAGCTCCCTGGTATACAAAAAATACCTGAGCTCTGAAGCAAGCTTCCAAAAAATTGGAACGGAAATGGCGCCACACCAAACTGGAAGTCTTCCGACTAGCTTGGAAAGACAGTACCGTGCCGTATCGAAGAGCCCTTACTGCTGCTCGATCATCCTATTTTTCCAACTTAATTGAAGAAAATAAGAACAATCCGAAATTCCTTTTTGATACTGTCGCAAAGCTAACTAAAAAGCAGCATTCCCCAAGAGAGGATGGCTTTCACTTCAGCAATAATAAATTCATGAACTTCTTTGAGGAAAAGATCATGATTATTAGAAAGCAAATTTTGGACTCCTCTTTAAATCTGCATATTCCTTCAAAGCTCAGTTGTCCTGAGTCTGCACAACTCTGCCAGGACCTAGGATCAAGAGAGACACTCAAAGTGTTTTAGTACTATATCTCTTGACACAATGATGAAAATAATCATGGCCTCTAAACCTTCAAGCTGCATACTGGACCCTATTCCAACTAAACTACTGAAATAGCTACTTCCTGTGCTTGGCCCTCCTATGTTGAACATAATAAACGGCTCTCTATCCACCGGATGTGTAACAAACTCACTAAAAGTGGCAGTAATAAAGCCTCTCTTGAAAAAGCCAAACCTTGACCCCAGAAAATATAAAAAACTTTCGGCCTATATCGAATCTTCTTTTAGAAAAGGCTGTTGCGCAGCAACTCACTGCCTTCCTGAAGACAAACAGTGTATATGAAATGCTTCAGTCTGGTTTTAGACCCCATCATAGCACTGAGACTGCACTTGTGAAGGTGGTAAATTACCTTTTAATGGCATCAGACCGAGGCTTTGCATCTGTCCTCGTGCTTCTAGACCTTAGTGCTGCTTTCAATACCATCGATCACCACATTCTTGGAGAGACTGGAAACCCAAATTGGTCTACACGGACAAGTTCTGGCCTGGTTTAGATCTTATCTGTCTGAAAGATATCAGTTTGTCTCTGTGAATGGTTTGTCCTCTGACAAATCAACTGTAAATTTCGGTGTTCCTCAAGGTTCCGTTTTAGGACCACTATTGTTTTCACTATATATTTTACCTCTTGGGGATGCCATTTGAAAACATAATGTTAACTTTCACTGCTATGCGGATGACACACAGCTGTACATTTCAATGAAACATGGTGAAGCCCCAAAATTGCCCTAGTTAGAAGCCTGTGTTTCAGACATAAGGAAGTGGATGGCTGCAAACTTTCTACTTTTAAACTCGGACAAAACAGAGATGCTTGTTCTAGGTCCCAAGAAACAAAGAGATCTTCTGTTGAATCTGACAATTAATCTTAATGGTTGTACAGTCGTCTCAAATGAACCTGAAAGGACCTCAGCGTTACTCTGGACCCTGATCTCTCTTTTGAAGAACATATCAAGACTGTTTCAAGGACAGCTTTTTTCCATCTACGTAACATTGCAAAAATCAGAAACTTTCTGTCCAAAAATGATGCAGAAAAATGTACCCATGCTTTTGTTACTTCTAGGTTAGACTACTGCAATGCACTCATTTCCAGCTACCCGGATAAAGCACTAAATAAACTTCAGTTAGTGCGAAATAAAAAATGTGATCATATTACTCCAGTGCTAGCCTCCCTACACTGGCTTCCTGTCAAGGCAAGGTCTGATTTCAAGGTTTTACTGCTAACCTACAAAGCATTACATGGGCTTGCTCCTACTTATCTCTCTGATTTGGTCCTGCCGTACATACCTACACGTACGCTACGGTCACAATCATTTGTCACTAGAATTTCTAAGCAAACAGCTGGAGGCAGGGCTTTCTCCTATAGAGCTCAATTTTTATGGAATGGTCTTCCTAACCATGTGAGAGCCGCAAACTCTGTCTCAACCTTTAAGTCTTTACTGAAGACTCATCTCTTCAGTCGGTCATATGATTGAGTGTAGTCTGGCTCAGGAGTGTGAAGGTGAACGGAAAGGCTCTGGAGCAACGAACCGCCCTTGCTGTCTCTGCCTGGCCGGTTCCCCTCTTTCCAATGGGATTCTCTGCCTCTAATCCTATTACAGGGGCTGAGTCACTGGTTTACTGGTGCTCTTTCATGCCGTCCCTAGGAGGGGTGCGTCACTTGAGTGGGTTGAGTCACTGATGTGATCTTCCTGTCTGGGTTGGCGCCCCCCCTGGGTTGTGCCGTGGTGGAGCTCTTTGTGGGCTATACTCAGCTTGTCTCAGGATGGTAAGTTGGTGGTTGAAGATATCCCTCTAGTGGTGTGGGGGCTGTGCTTTGGCAAAGTGGGTGGGGTTATATCCTTCCTGTTTGGCCCTGTCCGGGGGTATCATCGGATGGGGCCACAGTGTCTCCTGACCCCTCCTGTCTCAGCCTCCAGTATTTATGCTGCTGTAGTTTGTGTCGGGGGGCTAGGGTCAGTTTGTTATATCTGGAGTACTTCTCCTGTCTTATCCGGTGTCCTGTGTGAATTTAAGTATGCTCTCTCTAATTCTCTCTTTCTTTTTTTCTCTCTCTCGGAGGACCTGAGCCCTAGGACCATGCCCCAGGACTACCTGGCATGATGACTCCTCGCTGTCGCCAGTCCACCTGGCTGTGCTGCTGCTCCAGTTTCAACTGTTCTGCCTGTAATTATTATTATTATTATTTGACCATGCTGGTCATTTTTGAACATTTGAACATCTTGGCCATGTTCTGTTATAATCTCCACCCGGCACAGCCAGAAGAGGACTGGCCACCCCTCATAGCCTGGTTCCTCTCTAGGTTTCTTCCTAGGTTTTGGACTTTCTAGGGAGTTTTTCCTAGCCACCGTGCTTCTACACCTGCATTGCTTGCTGTTTGGGGTTTTAGACTGGGTTTCTGTACAGCACTTTGAGATATCAGCTGATGTACGATGTATAAATAAATTTGATTTGATGTACTTCCGGTCAAGGGCAGTCCATTTAAAAATAATTCCTTCCTCCCTTGCCCTGCAAGTGTAAACTCGTCAGATGTCATCAGAAGTGCCCACTTAATTTGAGGCCTGAGGGGAGAGGGTGTGTCTGTTAAGTGTTTTGGAATGCAGCCAGGGATAATCAGACAGAGAATCAGAAAGAGGGTGGGAGAATCAGAAAGAGAGGGGGTGAATCAGAAAGAGAGAGGGAGAATCAGAAAGAGAGAGGGAATCAGAAAGAGAGAGGGAATCAGAAAGAGAGAGGGAATCAGAAAGAGAGAGGGAATCAGAAAGAGAGAGGGAAGGATGAGGTGAGAGAAAAAGCAAGAATAAACAAATAAGCAGACCAAATCATATCCCGCTGTGTAAAATGTGGATTTCTCTGCCTCCAGTAGCTCTTCAAAGACACTGTTCACACTCACTAACACACTGTATTCTTGTACCATGATGAACAGAGGGTTGGTTGGTTCAGACTCTTATTTACGGTGTGGAGAACAGCTCAGATTGGACACAGGTCAACAGACCTTCATCTGTTCAGAGTCAGACCACGGCCTCAATTCAATCAACTGCAGATTAAGGAACACTCGAGAGTTAACGCTAGCTGTATCTTAGATGTTAAGCATGCTAGAACGGACACACCTAGCAAGTGGTTGTCTCACCTTGGGTTTGGCTTTAGACTTGGTCTTCTTCTTGTGTTCGGTGCCTGAGTCAGAGTCTGTGTGGGTGTCAGAGTCTGATTCTGAGTCAGAGGAGCTCTCTCCTGCAGACGAACTGTTGGCTTCTTTAGCAACGTTCCCATTCTCATCCGAATCACTGACACAGGAACACAAACACACGTTGAGGAGAGAGAACACAAAAGGTTGTAAGAGTTCAACCTCCAAAACACATTCCAACACTTTTCAATCTGTAGCTGATAAAGGAGTGTTTAAAGATGATTTCCCATGAGGAAATCGAAGGAATAGGGCACCTTTAACATATCTTAAACTGAAGACTAATACATTAACTCTTGTTTCCTATAACCAAAACATAAAAAACATGACTAAGTTTCAATACGAAGGGGAAAGTGTTACGCATCTATCCATTCAAACACTTTCCATTCTGCATCACGTAGTGCAGTCTGCTGGAGCTCACACTCAAACTCTGTCAGAACAACCTAGATCAATCTGTTTTGGTTCGCCCACTTAATTTAATATCGCTTTGGCTAAAAAGTTATCCTCCTCCCTCCCTCCCCTCCATCTCCCCCTCTCTTCAATTTGTCCTGATAATGAGTGTTTACTGGGGCTGCCTGGGATTTTCAGCTGTTAAATTAACGAGGAGAATTGTGACGGTAACTGGCTTTTTAACTTGGCCGATGATGAGAAGCCAGTATTAATTTGGCCTACAGATTTCATTTGTTTCGAACAGGAAAAAGCGATATAAATCAGAGTGGGCCTGATTAAGCCCTGCCTGGAATGACTGGGCTGTAATGAGGGCATTATGCTGGGTTTGTTGTGGAAGCACTGGGGTGAGCTGGGATAATTACTGTGTGTGTCGGTGTGTGTGTTTGCGAGAGAGAGAGATTGTGTGTGTGTGTGTGTGTGTGAAATCACTGGGGTGAGCTGCTCTAATTACACTCTAATGGAGGGAACAAGGTCAGCTGCCGGCCTGTCATACAGCGCGAGCAGGTAGGGTGTGTGTGTGTGCGAAAGAAAGAAAACTGGGGTGAGTGAAATAGAACGTGTCAGGGACAAAATTTGCCAGTGTTTAACCGTGTGCGTGTGTGTGTATTCAGCAGTAATGACTCAGATCTCATTCATTGGTACCACCAGGCAGCTAAATGACCAATCCACAGTCATTATCTATCAGCCATGTAAATCTGGACCACTGCTGATGGAGATCATGATAACTACATTCTAACTGCTCTGAACGTGTGTGCAGTAGGTGTCATTGTATGTCTTCAACATGACCAGAGAGAATGTGTGTGTGAGAGAGAGAGAGAAAGTGAACAGATGGAGAATGACATTAATGCCACAAAGCACTGATCACGTTGCTGACTGTGACCATGACTTCAGACAGCTGCACTGTTGTATGAGCGAACACACACACACACCTTGCCTAATTATCACGCTCAGCCTTCAATAAAACAGGTAAGACCTCAATAGATAAATTCAGCAAGAAGAGAAATGATAGACAAGCAATACATATAGGTTCCAAACCAAGGACCTAGTCAGGGGAGTGGGCATGTTCCATGATAGTGTGGTACCCGTCTTTGGCGGTTGGTTTGACTGTCTTCTTCTGTAGTGGGGTCTTAGTTTTCCTCTCCTTCTTTTCAGAGTCAGATTCACTGGAACTCTTCTCTGATTGGCTGGAGGACTTGTCTGACTCCTCACTGCTCTGACTGCTGTTCTTCTGGACATGGCTCTCTGCATCGCTGCCTGACTCTGGACACACACGTTCATTTTGTAAGATGTGCAGTCTTACAGATAAAATGGATTGGACTGGCAATGCAAACACTCACAAGAGAACTTTATGTTACACACGTGGACACACACCTTCACTACTACTACTACTACTACTGCCATCCTCACTGCTACTGCTCCCTGATCCCTTCTCCTCCTCCTCCTCCTCCTCTCCAGAGTCAGAGTAGAACTTGTCATCTGATGACTTGGCAGGCTTGGATTTCCCAGTCTTCCCTAGAGATGGAGCCCACTCCTTCACCTAGCAACAGAACAGGAAGTGACATCAGAGGAAGTGAGGTACAGTAGAGGAAGTAAAATAAGAGAAGGGAGGAGAGTTGGGAGAACTGCAAACATATTGAAACGTAGCAAAATGGATTTGCAGTTTGGGTGACAGAGTTGACCATGACCACCCTTGGTGTGGGGCCGGGGTGAGGTGAGCAGTAGAAGGAAAGATAGAATGATGGATCTTTACCGGCTCAATCACCTCCACATTCCTCACTGATTGGTCAGGAGCCACGGCGGGCCAATCAGAGAGCTCCAGGTAGCCACTGGCTTTGGTGTTGATGGTGTGGGACAGGGTTCCCAACTGGTAACGATCGCGGTCTGACAGAGAGAGGTAAAGAGAGGTAGAGGGGGACACAGGGGAGAGGAGAAGAGAACAAGATGGGGAGAAGGCAAGATAGAGGGAGGAGAAAGAGGGATGGAGAAAGAGAGGAGAAAACGTGTCAAAGGAGAAACATTGGAGTTAGGGAGAGAGCAAGAGAAAATAAGGAAACAATGATTAACATTGGAGGGGGGGGAAGGGTTGAGAGGCAGGGGTCTCAATGTCACAGCAGTGCTCTCTCAATATGCAGGACAGAGAGTAAATGGCCTTAAACACTCTGAAATGTCACTGTATAAACACATACACAACTCTGTTTAATAAAGGGTCCAGGAGACCACAGGAGCACATACACGGCAGCGGGCAAACCCATTAAAAGGATTCTCCCTCTTTAATGGTGCATATAGGAGGTGTAATCAGTCAAAGTGCCTGGGGAGGTCTGCCTTCAAAACAGGCTTTCTCTAACTAAAAAGATGGAGGGAAAAAAGAGGCGTTAAAGTGTGAATATTAAGAATGACAGGAGCGGTTAACGTTTTCCATAAACATCTAGCAGACGCAGAGACCACCGCAGAATAATAATGTTTAGGAGGCTGCTTCTGTCTCTTATCTGGATTAAAGTCAAGTGTGTGTGTGTATGTGTGTGTTCTCTGCATCTCAGAAAGGTTAGTATTAGCCAGGTAATTCATCCATCTCATATGAGTCACAGAGAGAGCCCTGACCCTAATGCCATTCAGAGAGACCCACACAATTCCCTATCTAGTGCGCTATTTAAAAGGTACCTTTGTAGGCAGACTCGAGGACAGGTGCTGGTTTGGGCGCCAGCAGAATGCGGTGGGCGTACTTGCTGAGCGCTCCGTTCTTGTCATTGGGCACAATGAGCTGGCGGATGAATCGCGTGCGGTCTCTGATGTCATAGTTCTGGTCATATTTCCCCAGGTTCAGAATGTACTGGGTCAACAGCTTAGTCTGGATGGAAGAAAGGAGGGAGAGTGGGGGGATGGAGGGAAGGAGAGATGGAAGGGAGATGGGAAGATATGGTTGGAGAGAGGGAAGGAGAGATGGAAGGGAGATGGGAAGATATGGTTGGAAAGAGGGAAGGAGGAGAGAGAAAGATATAGGGGACAGGGCAGGAAAAAGAGCAGGGGAAAGATGGAGGGATATGGGAAGTTATTCAAGGAGATGGGGAGAAAACACACACAAAAAAAACACACAGCTCTGGGGCATCACACTAAATGTTCCCTCTTCTCCTCGTCTTCTCCAGCTGAGACTGCTCCTCACTAGCTGTATGAGGTGGGTTTATGGTCTGAGACGGGAAGTGCTTTCCTTACACTAACATATATTATTTAGAGAGGAATAAAAACAAGAGTTACTACCTGAACGGAAACATTACACCTCTCTCTCCACCCCCTCTCTGAAACATTACCAGGGGATACCGGTGTAATAATGTGCTCATTTGAGGCAGCAGCAGCAGCGTCTGCAGTGTGGTCATAATCCGAGCTTGGCAACCATATTGCTTCCCATCTGATAGAATGGGCCTTCAGTTCTCATACGAGGGGAGGCAGGGAGATGGAAGAATGTGCTACATTGAAGCCTGCTCTTAACAAAGCATTTAGCTCTGAGGTTATGGTATAGGACTTCTGTTAGGCCCAGCAGGTTGAACCAAACCGGAATACTTAGGAAAGACACTGGCGAAACTATATTAGCAGCTAGTGCCTAAGTAGCCAAATAACTAGAATAACTGGAAGTCATCATAAGCTGAATTGGCATGGTAATAACAGCTTAATAACATCTTATAGGCTACTGCATAGTTTAGCGTAGACTATGTATGTAGGTATGTTTTACCTGTTTGGAGTTGGTGAGGTAGAGTTTGGCAGCCAGGTTGACAATCTGGAGCTTGACGATGTCCTCCTCGGAGGTGAAGCTCTTGGCCATCTTGCGGAGGACGTCAGGGGCGATCTTAGGGACCCTCTCACAATACTCTCCCATTAGCCACAGGATGCTGGCCCGCGCCATCGGCACCTGGAGACACAGAGGGGTTAGTCCTCACTGTACTCTCCCATCAGCCACAGGATGCTGGCCCGCGCCATCGGCACCTGGAGACACAGAGGGGTTAGTCCTCACTGTACTCTCCCATCAGCCACAGGATGCTGGCCCGCGCCATCGGCACCTGGAGACACAGAGGGGTTAGTCCCCACTGTACTCTCCCATCAGCCACAGGATGCTGGCCCGCGCCATCGGCACCTGGAGACACAGAGGGGTTAGTCCTCACCGTACTCTCCCATCAGCCACAGGATGCTGGCCCGCGCCATCAACATGGGTTACTCTATGTTAAGATTGTGCACACAATTAAATGTTCCAACTCACACAAGCTCAGTCTCATGAAATACACACTCGGACACAGACACACAAATGTTCAAATAGTGGTAGACGTACAGTGATGTTGTCAAAGAGTTTGGCCATGTGTTTGATGATATCACTGTGCTGGGTGGGCTGGATCTGGAGCAGCTTCCTGATCACCACCACACTCTCCGCGACCACCGTCTCTGTAATGACTTCATACGGTTACATTTAAAACAATACCTACAAGAGGATTTCACACACATCAAACTTTGGAAAGACGCTGGACAAAGAACCAATCAGTCGATCAATCAATAAACCAATGGACTGGATCCCTCCCCCATACCGTCTCTGTTGGAGAGCAGCAGCACCAGTCCATTGAGGCAGGTGTCTGTGACCTCAGAGATGTTGGTGGCACACCTGCCTATGGCCTGGATGGTACCGGCAGCAAACTGCTTGTCCTGGCTCTTCACATAGGTCTGGAAAAA
Source organism: Oncorhynchus tshawytscha (assembly GCF_018296145.1). Classification (NCBI taxonomy): domain Eukaryota; kingdom Metazoa; phylum Chordata; class Actinopteri; order Salmoniformes; family Salmonidae; genus Oncorhynchus; species Oncorhynchus tshawytscha. The sequence continues at coordinate 28,448,091 of NC_056448.1, forward strand.
CCAAAGCACAAGTTGGAGCCATTCACTGTAAAAAGGCAAAAAATACATGTGCCAGAGATGGGTAAAGGGTTTGAATGTAAAAAAAAGAGTAAAAGAGAGCGAGAAAGAAAAAGAGAGAAAAAATAGAACGAGGAGAGAAAAACTTACCTGGAACTCTCTAAGGATGGTGGAGATGTTGGCTTCGTTGGCCAGGCTGGTCAAGATCTCCAGCTGGGGAGTCGAGACAGATCTGATCACACACCTGAACTCATCTCACAGTTTACGTTTACATTAACTAGGTCATCATGAGGGCGCTTACCTTGAGTGATTTGATGTGAGTGGCATCTGTGGATCTCACATAAAAACTCTTCATGTAAGGTTCAAACATGCCCTAGTGAGACAACACCAAAACATATAGTTCAGAACATACAGTGTGCCAATACATCTATGCACGCTAAACTACAACTAAAAGGACCTACTACTACAGATGTAGGATCTTAATTTGACCTAGATAGTCACATCAAAATAATCCTGCAGCAACAGGATTTTAACGTTTAATCCATAATGTTGCTTGATTGGTGGTTAGGCTATTAGCTGGCCATATGTAGGTTACATGAAAAGTGCAATACTGTTAACATACAGTGCACTCAGACAGTATTCAGACCCCTTCCCCTTTTCCACATTTTGTTACAGCCTTATTCTATTTTCTTCCCTCATCAATCTACACACAATACTCCATAATGACATAGTGAAAACAGGTTTAGACATTTTTGAAAATGTATTAAAAATTTAAAAAAACAAATACCTAATAACTATTCAGACACCTATGAGACTCGATAATTGAGCTCAGGTGCATGCTGTTTCCCTTGATCATCCTTGAAATGTTTCTAGAACTTGATTGGATTCCACCTGTTGTAAATTCAGTAGATTGGACATTATTTGGAAAGGCACACCTGTCTATATAAAGTCCCACAGTTGACAGTGCATGTCAGAGCAAAAACCAAGCCATGAAGTCGAAGGAATTGTCCGTAGAGCTCCGAGACAGGATTGTGTCGAGGTACAGATCTGGGGAAGGGTACCAAAAAATGTCTGCAGCATTGAATGTCCCAAACAAACACAGTGGCCTCCATCATTCCTAAATGGAAGAAGTTTGGCACCACCAAGACTCTCCCTAGAGCTGGCCGCCTGGCCAAACTGAGCAATCGGGGGAGAAAGACCTTGGTCAGGGAGGTGACCAAGAACCCGATGGTCACTCTGACAAACCTGGCACCATCGCTACGGTGAAGCATGGTGGTGGCAGCATTATGCTGTGGGAATGTTTTTCAGAAGCAGGGACTGGGAGACTAGTCAGGATTGCGGGAAAGATGAACGGAGCAAAGTACAGAGAGATCCTTGATGAAAACCTGCTCCAGAGCACTCAGGACCTCAGACTGGGGTGAAGGTTCACCCTCCAACAGGACAACAACCCTAAGCATACAGCCAAGACAACGCAGGAGTGGCTTCGGCACAAGTCTTTGAATGTTATTGAGCGGCCTAGCCAAAGCCCGGGCTTGATCGAACATCTCTGGAGAGACCTGAAAATAGATGTGCAGCGACGCTCCCCATCCAACCTGACAGAGCTTGAGAGGATCTGCAGAGAAGAATGGGTGAAACTCCCCAAATACAGGTGTGTCAAGAAGACACAAGCCTGTAATCGCTGCCAAAGGTGCTTCAACAAAGTACTGAGTAAAGGGTCTGAATACTTATGTAAATGTTTTAGTTCAGTTTTTATTTCATACATTTCTAAAAAAAAAACAGTTTTTCCTTTGTCATTATGGGGTATTGTTTGAAGATTTATGAGGGGGGGGGGGACTATTTAATCCATTCTAGAATAAGGCTGTAACATAACAAATTCTGGATCGGAATTCTTTCTGAACGCACTGTAACCGCGTGTTTTCAGTAAATTTATCTAAATCAAATCTCATCTACATTTCCTGCAGTAATCAAATTAAGACCCTACATCTGTAAGGGTATCTGTCCTGACTAGGGATTTTAATGGTTAACCGTTAGTCAGTTAGCCACTGAAAATACATTTGACCAGTCATGCTTGGTATTTTGGTATTTATTAGGATCCCCATTAGCTGTTGCGAAAGGAGCAGCTACTCTTACTGGGGTCCAACACAAAACATGAAACATGACATAATACAAAACATTAATAGACAAGAACAGCTCAAGGACAGAATTGAATCAATTTAAAAATAGCACACGTATGCTACATATCAATACATACAAACTATCTAGATCAAATAGGGGAGAGGCGTTGTGCCATGAGGTGTTGCTTTATCTGTTTTTTTAAACCATGTTTGCTGTTCATTTGAGAAATATGAAATGGAAGGGAGTTCCATGCAATAATAGCTATATAATATTGTATGCTTCCTTGAATTTGTTCTGGATTTTTGGGACTGTGAAAGGACCCCTGGTGGCATGTCTGGTGGGGTAAGTGTGTGTGTCAGAGCTGTGTGTAAGTTGACTATGCAAACAATTTGGAATTTTCAACACAATGTTTTTTAATAAAATAAGTGATGCAGCCAGTCTCTCCTTAACAGTCTATAGGTTAATTTGCATAATTTTGTGGAATTAAATTGTGTCCGAATTTAACAAAATCATCAGTCAAAACAGGAACAGTGTCTGGGTCAATCGGAATCATTATTTTGCAGACATTTGTAATGTAAGGTGGGTTTATAGAGTCAGAAAGTAGCTTTCTCATGTCAACTATATGGCCAAAGATTTGTATAACTAAACCGATATGGCTGTCTCGGCTGAGCCGCAAGCAAGCCAGAGACTCGTTGCTAGGCAACTCACAGATGCAGGCGGCAGGCAGCAGTGGGAGAGAGAGGAGCAGCATGAAGCAGCCAACAACAGCAGCTAAGCTAGCAACCAAAAACGTTTCATAGCCTTTCTCTCCTGTCCTACTGGTTTTTATATCAACTTTCCTTCGTTGTCCAGAAGCCAAAGGCACAATCCTAGTCATATTAACAACCCAGCCTAGTTGTTGCATATTTACATTTGCTCTCTTTCTAAGTTTCGAACCGAGATGTTAATCTCGGTCACATGAAATGGATTGCATCAGGTGTCTTTTAGAACACCGTCTTCCTGCTAATTGCCTATATTGAAAATGATCTATTCCATTCTCTACTTCACTACAGTAGTTGCATGTTCAATAATGAGAGGACAGGCTTGCTATTGTCACAAGTTTTTTAAACTCTTAATGAAAAATGGCTGTTCCTTCCATGCATAGTATTTTTGTTGGTCAAGTCATTTTACTGTTTGGAATAAATGTAACTGTTTGATAACTGGTTAATGGGGGTTGGTTCGTCAGCAACAAAATGGAACAAGATTTGCATCCCTAGTCCTTACCTTTCTCTGGATGGACATGGTGGCTATGTTCTGTAACACAATGTATTGCACCTCTCTAAGAGGGAGAGAGAGGAAATATTAAGCCATCGAAAATCCTCAGGAACATTTTTTGGGGGAAAAACGGATAGAGATTACCTGTGGCTTCTGAGCAGTCTGACCAGAGATTTGGTGACGATGCTGACCTCGTTTTTAGGAGCCAGGTGCCAGTACAGCTGGGCTACAGACATCACCACCTGACAGACCGAGGACAACAGACAACAGACACATCCAACATGGCCGCTTAGCAACACCTCAAATACAGACAGTGTTTTTCAACTCCAGTCATACTGTTCCCACTCTTCTTATTTAGGATGAGTCTCTCTTCACTCAGGACACAAAGCACTTTAAAGCTCCATATATCAAACAGCAAAGTAAGTAAAGTGCCATGTGTTTTAAAATGAGACGTGTCATTTAGAAGGTAACAGATAGCCGGAGTAAGGACTGAGGAGTCACATTTGGAAGAAGTGACGGTAAGTGTCGGTAAGATGGAGGGCCGCAGTGTGTTTTCTCTGGTAAAGACATAACATGTCACATTGTAATCAACACACTCATTTGAGACCATTTTTCCTCCTGCTCCTACACTGCCACACAGACCTTGAGGCTCCTGGGTGATGGAGCTCTGCTCACAATGTGTGTGTGTGTTACATGATGGGTGTGTTCCTGTGTAGCAGCGGCAGAATCAGTGGTGGCACGGCGTAGCCTTGGTTCCAGAGACAGCATTGAGGAAGGAGTGAGAACTGAACCACACACTCAGACGCCTTCATCAAGGCTGCCTGTATCCCTCACAGCAGGTCGAAGAGCAGACACACCACTTACTTCTGTGTATGTGTATATTTCTATGTGTGTGTGTGTGTGTGTGTGTGTGTGTGTGGTGTTTGACTCACGGCAGTGTTTCTGCTCTGTAGTAGAGGCTTGGTGTTCCTGAGCAGCAGTCTGTGGTCAGGGTCCATCATGTAGGGCTTGGCCTCAGTCTCATCTCTAGTCTTTTCCTCATCAGACTCATAGAACGCCCTCTCATTGTGCTCATCAAACACACCGTCCTGAAACACACACACACACACACATTACACATTTCATTTCACTCTGTTATTCACAGCACACACATTTACTTTCACTGTGAAACACAGCACACGCACAACCACCATAAACGTCAATCTGATAGCACATCAGCCACATCTTTACCACCAGGTGTCAACTCATCATATTCAAAGCCAGATGCAAACACACATCTAGAGGTTGCTTGAAGATGAGCTGGACACCTGTACAACAGGTAAAGAAACTTTGCACACTGTGCTCACAAAATATCACTAGTTTTTTTTACTGTGCTAATTGCACATGTTTTGCCTTTCAACCTTGGTAAAGTTCTAACATTAAACAGCTACTGAGGACACGTTGTGTGTAGGGGTTCCCTTTCAAATCCTCATGTTCACACAATAACTGCAACGCTGGGTGAAAAATAACTGACTATAGACTTACATTACCAACACATACTTACTGACAAATGTCTCCCAGTAGACAAATGTCTAACTTTGTGATTTATTTACTCTAGGTTATATTTGACTCATCATATTGAAGAAATGATTTCTTTATTACTTTAGTGATGATGATGTCTATTGGTCATTTACCTGAGACATGTCCTGGTTGGCTTTAAAGAGACATTCAAGACAAGCCATTATTTAAAGGGACAATCTGCAGTTGCTACATACATTTTTGGACTTAATTATTTGTACCCATTTATTCTTGAAGAATATAACTTATAAATGCCTCATGAGCTTAGTTCAACTGTTGTTGAAGGCAAAATATAAGCCTGTTACTCCAATATAAGCTCACTCCAAAATATAAGCCTGTTCCTCCAATATATAAACTCACTCCAAAATATAAGCCTGTTACTCCAATATAAGCTCACTACAAAATATAAGCCTGTTACTCCAATATAAGCTCACTACAAAATATAAGCCTGTTACTCCAATATAAGCTCACTACAAAATATAAGCCTGTTACTCCAATATATAAACTCACTCCAAAATATAAGCCTGTTACTCCAATATAAGCTCACTACAAAATATAAGCCTGTTACTCCAACATTTGTAAACAAAGTAAATGTAAACAAAAACTATAATTTTGATATCATGGATCGTCAGTCCTTGCATACATAGCAGTCAATGAATTTGAGAGTGGTTACATTTCTCCAGCCCCATCGCTCAGCTTTTTACAGAAACAGGGAAACCGCTTTGTTACTGTTTTAACTGCTGAGTTCCACTTTAAATGATCACACCACATCTCACACTGTTCTTGTACAATCTTATAAACCATGTTTCCCCTTTGCTTCCTCTCCCCTTCCCTCCATCTCTCACCTCTTTCCAGGGGCTGGTGAACTGTGTCCTGGCGTAGCGTGTCAACATGGAGATGATGACCACCTGGCCCCACTCCTCCACGTCCACTAGCAGGTTACAGAGTTTACGGTAGTTCTTATGGATCAGGTCAATACGGTCCGGACACACCTCCTCAAAGGCCATCACAACGCTGCCTGCTACCAACTAGAGGGCAGGAGGAGAGAGGGGAGGTGTGTTACTGTAGGGCTGGAGCAAAAGCCTCATTAACTCCAGAATCGGCATTGGAGACCTATGCTCTAGCCTGGGCACATCATAAGCCACCTTGGTTAGAAAGACTGTACTTCATGATCTAACAGAAATAATGAGGATGTACAGTTAGATTATAATAAACAAAAACTCAGGCACCACACAGGAGAATAACTGGGTAGAAAATTACAGCATTTTAAGTCTTCACTAAACTAATCTAACTTTTCATTGCCATGGGCTCCCGAGTGGTACAGTGGTCTAAGGCAGTGCTAGAGGCGTCACTAGATAACCTGGTTCGATTCCAGGCTGTATCACAAACCCGGCCGTGATTGGGAGTCCCATATGGCGGCGCACAATTGGCCCAGCATTGTTGTAAATAAGAATTTGTTCTTAACTGACTTGCCTAGTTAAATAAAAATAAATCAAATAAATCCATCACTAACATAATATTTCTCATAATTATTATTTCAGCTCATAACTAATTGAATGTTCTATTCATGAGACAAGAGAAAGGGGAAAGGGGGGGGATGGAAGGAGGGAGGAAGGGGAGGGGGGCAATCAAGTACATTTTATTGGGAGAAAAAAAATCCATTTGTCTGGTCCATGTTCTATCCCTATAGTGCTGCTGGCTGGCTGGCTAACTGGCTGGCTGGCTGGCTGGCTGGCTGATTGACATGGCTATGTATTAATATGCAAACAGTTCCAACACAGAGAGACGAGGGGGAGAAGGAAGAGCAGAATTCGGTCTCTCTCATTACAACAGATGGGACCCTGGTGGCCACTGCGGAAACCCTGTACATTTACCCATCAGCCTCGCCATGCAGCTGTGTTGATTGTGTATGTGTTTGTGTGTGTATGTTTGAGGCCCTCTTACAACTGGGTAGCTAAAAAGCAAAGTGTTAATCATTCAACAATCTGGACAGCTTTAGAGAGAGTAGGCTGCTACGTGACTTTTAAAACTTTATACAATGGGTGTGTCTACCCCTGGATGCTGATTGGTTAAAATCGCATTCCAGCCATTGTCTATGCCACAAGTTACCACCGGCTAAAGCTATGATGTTAAAATGCCTATTTATGCTGTTAGATCTCACTGCGCAATCCACCGTCTCATCAGCCCAACCAGAAATTGTATAAACTTGAACTCCATTGTAAAAAGATATTATTAGCATGTAGATATTATTTCCCATTTCTTTTAGACTAGCAATTGGTTTTCAATAACGGAGATGTGTATAAACCCTGTCTGTCTCTCTGACATTGGCAACATTGTTTCAATATTGAAATTCTATCTCCGGCTGTCCCATAGTAATGAATGTGAAGGGGTCAGGAAGAGACAGACAGGCAGGCAGATTTTCTCAGCCAGTCGAAATCATGAATTAGCATCATTTTATGGATATATACAAAGTCATTTCAATAGAAAACAGTTCAAATGAAACAAAATGCAGCTAGTTTGTAGTCTTTCCAGCTTCCGTTTGAAGTGATTGTGTTAGCTGTGTTGTTGGCTAGCTCCTCTGTCCTGAGGAGAGAGCACATTTTCTTTGCCAGGGGAAATCACACATCATTAGCTTATTGTTATGTCTCCAAATAAATGTCACGAGAAAACAGCTGAAACAAAGGCAAATTCAGCTACTTTGCTGTTATTCTGGCTGCACTGTAAGTTAGCCTTAGTTGACAAGTTAGCAAGCCAGGGATAAGACCATTTAAAACTAACGACTGGGTCACGTCTCTGACAACCGAACTGATAGAACGAACGAACGATCAGCCAACCGACTTGGCTAGCAACCCTAGATTTGTGTTGGGACTATATATTGTGGAAAGATGAAATAGTTTGAATCAATTCATAAAAATAATTTGAATATGTTGGTAACCCATTCGTGCCGGCCCTCGAGTTCATCTCGGGCCTAACACCCATGACAAAATCAAATCAAATCAAATTTTATTTGTCACATACACATGGTTAGCAGATGTTAATGCGAGTGTAGCGAAATGCTTGTGCTTCTAGTTCCGACAATGCAGTAATAACCAACAAGTAATCTAACTAACAATTCCAAAACTACTGTCTTATACACAGTGTAAGAGGATAAAGAATATGTACATAAAGATATATGAATGAGTGATGGTACAGAGCAGCATAGGCAAGATACAGTAGATGGTATCGAGTACAGTATATACATATGAGATGAGTATGTAAACAAAGTGGCATAGTTAAAGTGGCTAGTGATACATGTATTACATAAGGATGCAGTAGATGATATAGAGTACAGTATATACGTATGCATATGAGATGAATAATGTAGGGTATGTAACATTATATTAGGTAGCATTGTTTAAAGTGGCTAGTGATATATTTTACATCATTTCCAAACAATTCCCATTATTAAAGTGGCTGGAATTGAGTCAGTGTCGTGTGCTGGCAGCAGCCACTCAATGTTAGTGGTGGCTGTTTAACAGTCTGATGGCCTTGAGATAGAAGCTGTTTTTCAGTCTCTCGGTCCCAGCTTTGATGCACCTGTACTGGCCTCGCCTTCTGGATGATAGCGGGGTGAACAGGCAGTGGCTCGGGTGGTTGTTGTCCTTGATGATCTTTATGGCCTTCCTGTAACATCGGGTGGTGTAGGTGTCCTGGACGGCAGGTAGTTTGCCCCCGGTGATGCGTTGTGCAGACCTCACTACCCTCTGGAGAGCCTTACGGTTGTGGGCGGAGCAGTTGCCGTACCAGGCGGTGATGCAGCCCGCCAGGATGCTCTCGATTATGCATCTGTAGAAGTTTGTGAGTGCTTTTGGTGACAAGCCGAATTTCTTCAGCCTCCTGAGGTTGAAGAGGCGCTGCTGCGCCTTCTTCACGATGCTGTCTGTGTGAGTGGACCAATTCAGTTTGGCCCGTCAGGAAGTCCTGTACCCAGTTGCACAGGGCGGGGTCGAGACCCAGGGTCTCGAGCTTGATGACGAGCTTGGAGGGTACTATGGTGTTGAATGCCGAGCTGTAGTCGATGAACAGCATTCTCACATAGGTATTCCTCTTGTCCAGATGGGTTAGGGCAGTGTGCAGTGTGGTTGAGATTGCATCGTCTGTGGACCTATTTGGGCGGTAAGCAAATTGGAGTGGGTCTAGGGTGTCAGGTATGGTGGAGGTGATATGGTCCTTGACTAGTCTCTCAAAGCACTTCATGATGACGGAAGTGAGTGCTACGGGCGGTAGTCGTTTAGCTCAGTTACCTTAGCTTTCTTGGGAACAGGAACAATGGTGGCCCTCTTGAAGCATGTGGGAACAGCAGACTGGTATAGGGATTGATTGAATATGTCCGTAAACACACCGGCCAGCTGGTCTGCGCATGCTCTGAGGGCGCGGCTGGGGATGCCGTCTGGGCCTGCAGCCTTGCGAGGGTTAACACGTTTAAATGTCTTACTCACCTCGGCTGCAGTGAAGGAGAGTCCGCATGTTTTCGTTGCAGGCCGTGTCAGTGGCACTGTATTATCCTCAAAGCGGGCAAAAAAGTTATTTAGTCTGCCTGGGAGCAAGACATCCTGGTCCGTGACTGGGCTGGTTTTCTTCTTGTAGTCCGTGATTGACTGTAGACCCTGCCACATACCTCTTGTGTCTATCCTCCAAAACCCAGCTTCCTGGGCATTATCACTTAAATAGAAAGGTGTGTGAGATAAAATGCATGTTTGGGAGCAGCCTAACTTTGCAACCACAAGTACGTTCTTCAACCAAAAACAAGCTGTTGTGTACAAAAACAACCATATGGACGAAATGAATCAAAACAGAGGCAAGGAACGTAACATTGTTTAAGCACTCAGTTTAGCAAGCAATTAGGAAATCCACAGGCAATAAGAAAACTCATAAGCAGAGTTTAACAGAGCTTGTGGTTTATAATTGGAAAGCGGCCTAATTGGGTAGTGTGTGGTTTTTAATTGTTTTGCACAGTGTGCTTGGTCTCAGAACTAACAGATGCTGGATGTAAAGTTCCAACTCTGCAAACTTCATCTAGTTTAGAGACCTCATGTTGGAGTAAAGTACTGTCAGGACTTGAACAGGAACTTTGCGAGTGTAAGTGTGTATGTGTGTATCAGTGGATACACTGATGTTCCTAGTATCCCAGGCCTGTTGCGCTCCCTCCCCCTCTCTCAACTACCCCCATTAGACACAGCACCAAGGTAAACTACATGCACCATCAACAAAACTGACACCCCAATCTATGGAGCTGGCACCCATCCTCCCTCCTTCCTCTCCCCTTCACCCTCCCCTCCTTCCTTGCCCCTTCACCCTCCCTCCCTCATCCACCAACATATTATCTACACTGTGTGACAAGCCAGTAATGGAAAAATCACACTAAGCAAATGGTTCCTCTAATAATACATTTCCTATAAAATTATGAAGGGCCCAAACCGTTTCCTTGCATCTATTTTGTCATGAATTCTAATTAGGGTGCCAGGGAGGTGCCAGGGAGGTGCCAGGGAGGCAGCGAGTGCTGGGTCATCACACCAGAGACAACGCCTTGATTGATGGCATGGCGCAGGGTCGGTGGGCCTACCCTCCTTGCATTCTCTCTCTCCTCCCTCGCCTTTTCTCTTAAATTAATGGGTACCCACCTAGCCCCTAATCATACCACACACACATCTCTGTTCTCATTTCAATTTTGCAGGGGGTGGCGCAGGGGGAAGCAGGGGGGTGGGATGGGAGGGATCGATCATTTATCTTGTAATGGCTGGATAATAGATCCATCACAGTAAAACAGCTGCACAACCTCCTGTGTTGTTTCTCTCGCAATAGCCCTTCTCTTCTCATTCTCTGTTTATACCATCCCCTCTTTAACCAGGGCTGTCACACACACATTTAGCCTAAAGGGGCCATCACTGTTCAGACCAACGTCAGGAAGGCAACTAAAAGTGTATTATATTTTTTACACCTATACAGATTTATACTACTTACATCAAAATACCCCATTGTCTTAACAGCACAACTGGGAATTCACTTTTGTTTCTTCTGAGAATTCAAATATTCACAACACCCAAAATCACCTAGAATAATCAAGGCTAGTTTTACAGTACAATTTGGGTATGGATGGTAGGCAATAAACAGCTACCGAGCCACATGTCTGTCACCTCAGCGTACTACATTCCCTCATTAGGCTAATCACACCATGTAAAGGAGTCTAGTTACGACAGATCTGAAATTCCAAATCTGAGCGTGAATGGAAATATCAGCTTAGGTGTTTACTTTCCTCTAGGGGAAAACGGCTTAGTCTGCAAAGAGCATTTTGTGACACATACATCAAATGCACTTGAAATACTGCTATGGGATCAATAGTCATAAAGCAGGTAATGTAAGACGCATGTCAAATATATCCAGAAGTGATTGTTATGACACTCCTAAGAGTGAATAAATCCAAATAGGCTTACACTTTGAATTAAAGACCAAAGGCAATACGATAGATCACCAACAAAAAGCAAAGAGACTAAACCGACAATAAATATGATATAAAAGCTCTGAAATTATTATAACAATCATAACACAAAAATACCCCTGAAAATACATTAGCATTCTTCTTTTTTAATCACAGCACTAGCACTTCTGTGACTGTGCCCTCTATCTCTCTCTGTCCCCCAGCCAGCCAGCCAGCCAGCCAGCCTCAGTGAGAATGTGTTACAATGGGGAGAAATCATCCATCTTCGTTAGTGAATGAAGCCAAATATGCTATGCATCTGGTCCTGGGCTCTCCAGCCCCCGCTGGCCTTAGTGCTACGGATTTGTTTATATAATGAGAAATGTATGCAATGAATACATAATTGAGAGGGGGAAGAGCGTGTATGGCCTGTATGTGGTCCTCTGTAGCTCAGTTGGTAGAGCATGGTGCTTACAACGCCAGAATAGTGGGTTCAATTCCTGGAACCACCCATATGTAAAACATGTATGCCCACATGATTAAGTCGCTTTGGATAAAAGTGTCTGCTAAAATGTTTTATATGTACAGGGCATTCTATATGCTAACTTCAGCACGTGCACAATTGACATTTAAACAGCCTTGATAAGAGCATTTAGCTATGTATTTATGGTGACTTTCTGCGCTATATTATCCTAATAGGGGAAGGAGATGCTGTATTTGTGATGGGCTGGGCTGCTTTAAACACTGGAGTTGGAGAATGCCATTCAAGCTAATCTAGAAAAAATAACTTAACCGTAGAAAGCAAATTAAGGTGACACCAGCATCAGTGGGAGAATGCCTTTCTAAATGGGAAGTTACCTGGGAGAGTCTAAGGATGTGGGTTTAAGTGGGTGCTAACAAAGCATGGCATTGGTGAATGAGCTAAACTGAGGGGAGAGATGGCTAAAGATTGGGGGGACTGTTCTGTTGGACTGGAGCACCCTCTGGTGGCTGGATGGAATTACTGCACCTAGTGGTAGTAGTGACATCATGGATTTGGTTTCAATTAATTAAGAGAGAGGGACTGACTCTTGAACAGATATGATATCAAATAGAAGACACCCCATCTGATTTCAGACTGAATACAATATATTTAATCCATGCTTATTGCAATGCTGCTTTGTTCATTGCAGGTTTTTGTGAATGGAGACTTTCATTTTGGTTGCTATTTTAGTTTTAGTCTAAAAATACATTTGAGTCATTTCATCCTTTGTTATTGTTAGTTATTATCAGTCGACTAAAACTCGGGACAATTTTAGTCTAGTTTTAGTCACAGCCATTTTAGTCACAATGGTCAGGGCATTTTTTCTATTAAACAATTAATATTTAGGCTACCTCTAACTTCCATCATGTGGACATTCAGACAGCGTTGTCCAACTAGGCCTACTATCTCCTGGTATACCTTAGCTGGCAACATTGATATTGCGGTAGATTGCAGTTATAATTAACAATATAAGCTATAAAATCCTTGGCTACAGGTTAAACAATTTACAGCTCTGATTTTCTCCCCATCGAACCGTCAAGGGGATGAGTAAGCATTTGAGCTTTACAAAATTGCCAGAAGTATTACTGTAGTCAACTACTAAACTAATATAATTTGTTTTTCCCCATAGGAAAAAAGCAACCACAACTCGCATTTGTGGACTGTGGCTCGAGAGCAGCGACACAGAGGAATGAATAATAGATCTTCTGATGTGATCAAAGCAAAAATACCTTACATGAAAGTAAGAGTAAACATTGTTTCTAGTTGAAGTTAGTTACAAGTCAAGTGTCCTGGCATCGAATCAGTTCAAAAGATTGACGAGTGACGGAAGTGACCGACTGGGAGTTGTGTGAGAGAGCAGGGCATATCAGCTCAATCAGACTGTGTAACTGAAAGATGTCAATTCTGCCAATGAGAGGATTGCATTAAATATTCTTCATGTATGCATGCTCGTGACAGGACAATATTCTTCATGTATGCATGCTTGTGACAGGACAATATTCTTCATGTATGCATGCTCGTGACTGGACAAAACAGATGAAAAGGAGCTTCATGTCAAATTAAATGTCCATTAATCTCACGTGGAATTCTCGTTTTCCCCCCCAGGGCATCTCGTCAACTTTATTTATTTATAGAGTTTCAGATATGAGAACAGAAAAACAGTACAACCTCCCCCATCCACCCCTCCCACCCCTCTACCCCTCCCTCCCATCCCTCCACCGACAGGCTCTCCACATATTGTATTAATAGGGACCAGGTTAAGACTATCTTTTAATCGGGACCCATGCAGTGAACCTGACCTTCTCCAGTGGAAAAGATGACATCACCTCCTTTACCCACTGCATAAAGGAGGGAGGCTTTGCTTTTTCCAGTGGAAGAGGACAAGGTGGCGAGCTAGCAGATGTGTGGTAGTAAAAAGGAGTGAACAGGTTTGGGTTAACAGTTGTATTACACATATGTGAGAATGCCCCCCAAAAAAAAAAAATGGGGTCCCAGAAGCCACTCAAATATTGGCATGACCAAAACATGTGTCCCACAGTCGCTGGCCTCCGGTGGCATCTCAAACACTTGGGGTCAACATTTAGACATATTTTTGCCAATCTGTTATTTGCGTAATGGAGACGGTGCAACACCTTCAACTGAATGAGCCCATGCCTTTTGCAAAATGATGTGTGGATACGCTCAATACTGTGTTGCCATATATCATCGGGTAGCTCACCACCAATGTCTTGCTCCCATGCAGATTTTGTATTTGCCAAGGAGGTGGATTAAATGTTCTGTATTATGTTGTATAATCTGGAGATTGTGCCCTTCAGATATGGGTTAAGATCTAAGCACCTATCGACTGCTCCAGTGGAAATGAAGGGAAATGTTTTTTGGCAAAGCTGCGAGTTTGCAGGTATCTGAAAGTGGGTATTGGGAATATTATGGTCAACCCTCAAGAGTATCGAATGAGATGGATGTGGGTCACAAAAAAACACCAGACCATTCCTATGCCACAACTGGAATGCCGTGTCAATCTGTGATGCTGGGAAGAGATGATTAGATGTTCATGGGGAGAAGCCGCTTGCTTGTTTAAGGCTAAAGTGATGTTGGAATTGGGACCAGACTTTAAGGGAGTTCTTGACTATGGGATTCAAAACATGGGTGCCAATGTTCATGGGTATCGAAGAGCACAAGAGCGAGAGAGGAGAAATTGGAAGGCTTGACAGTAACTCAATGATGGCCCAAGTTGGACCATCCTTGTTTTCAAATGCAGAAACCCAATAAACACATTTAGATATACCACCTTATGAAATCCTGCTTAATGCGCCCCAGGAGTGTTTTTAAGTTGTTCAAACAGAGCCTTGAATGAGCATGTGACCTTTATCCCCAAATGAGTAAAGACCAGAAGCTCCACCTTAAATGGGAAATCGACATACCCAATTCCTTCTGCTAACTGATTAATGGAGTGTCGTGGAAACTTACATAATTAGTCATGCTATCCCGTGTTTTACTGCTTAAAGAATAGTCTTTTGTTATATGCTTGTGTTTTTCTAACCTGATACAAACTTGTCTTGGTGTGACTTAGTCATAAGACTAGGCTTACAGCTAAGAAACGTTTGGGTGCAACCGCAGCATGTGAAATCCTGTGGGTTTACCATCTAAAGAAAGTCACATGTATGGAACCTTGCAGAAAGGAGTACAATATAGTGTTTGTTGTTGTGAATAGACAGTTGAGCCCTCGGGCTATCAACCTTGTGCTATCTTAAATTTACACAGACAACGAATGACCTTTTTCACACTATCGGCTGACTGCCACGTATACAGAAAGGGGTTGTATGTATTTTCTCTAGAAAAGCATTGAACCAGCACTGTTCGTTGAGCTTTCAAATATGCACCTGATGCTCTACCTTGACTCACAATTTTTGCTAATCTCATGATAAAGTGCTGTTTGAAAGAATCTACAGTCTCTTCCCTTTGATTAGATATTCCACAATAAATTGGTGACAGCGGTGGGATGCTAACTTCGCTTGCCGATTGCTCCCAGGAGACCAAGGTTAAACTGCGCGCAGGGGCTTTGTTAAACGTGGCTCAGGTTACCACACACCCAGACTACTAAAACGGAGCAGAGGGGGACCCACCTCGGACCTGCCAGGAGTGTCAGTGAGTGGATACGTCATTCCGGACAGATAAATTTAGAGTGAGACTGATTTTTTTTTAAACATCGAAAATCCTGTTCTAAGAACAGGTTGTGCACATTATGTTGTTTGTTGTTGTAGAAAAGACACCCCTAGTTGTAGCAGAGTTATTTCTGAATAGGGAAAGTCCTAGAAGTCATTCTAGGGCGAACACCCTGTTGAAGCAGGGTAACCTGTAGGAGTAGGGGACATCTCCGATTGGGATCTTTTTGTTGAAGCATAAGTATTCTGGTTAGAGACAGGGGTTGTGTTTCTCTGCTGAAGCAGAAAAGCAGCCATGGGATGATATGACACGGTTACGAGTTATGTGATTCCAGGGCACAATCCTGAGATAGAAAACTTATTCCTGCTAAAAAATATATATATATAAATAAACATAACAGGAAAAATATATAACTGTCCACTTAGGAAGCAACACTGATTGACAATAAATTTCACATGCTGTTGTGCAAATGGAATAGACAACAGGTGGAAATTATAGGCAATTAGCAAGTCACCCCCAATAAAGGAGTGGTTCTGCAGGTGGTGACTACAGACCACTTCTCAGTTCCTATGCTTCCTGGCTGATGTTTTGGTCACTTTTGAATGCTGGCGGTGCTTTCACTTTAGTGGTAGCATGAGACGGAGTCTACAACCCACACAAGTGGCTCAGGTAGTGCAGCTCATCCAGGATGGCACATCAATGCGAGCTGTGGCAAGAAGGTTTGCTGTATCTGTCAGTGTAGTGTCCAGAGCATGGAGGCGCTACCAGGAGACAGGCCAGTACATCAGGAGACGTGGAGGAGGCCGTAGGAGGGCAACAACCCAGCAGCAGGACCGCTATATCCGCCTTTGTGCAAGGAGGAGCAGGAGGAGCACTGCCAGAGCCCTGCAAAATGACCTCCAGCAGGCCACAAATGTGCATGTGTCTGCTCAAACGGTCAGAAACAGACTCCATGAGGGTGGTATGAGGGCCCGACATCCACAGGTGGGGGTTGTGCTTACAGCCCAACACCGTGCAGGATGTTTGGCATTTGCCAGAGAACACCAAGATTGGCAAATTCTTCACAGATGAAAGCAGGTTCACACTGAGCACGTGACAGACCCCTTGTGAGACCATATGCTTGTGCAGTTGGCCCTGGGTTCCTCCTAATGCAAGACAATGCTAGACCTCATGTGGCTGGAGTGTGTCAGTAGTTCCTGCAAGAGGAAGGCATTGATGCTATGGACTGGCCCGCCCGTTCCCCAGACCTGAATCCAATTTAGCACATCTGGGACATCATGTCTCGCTCCATCCACCAACGCCACGTTGCACCACAGACTGTCCAGGAGTTGGCGCATGCTTTAGTCCAGGTCTGGGAGGAGATCCCTCAGGAGACCATCCGCCACCTCATCAGGAGCATGCCCAGGCGTTGTAGGGAGCTCATACAGGCACGTGGAGGCCACACATACTACTGAGCCTCATTTTGACTTGTTTTAAGGACATTACATCAAAGTTGGATCAGCCTGTAGTGTGGTTTTCCACTTTAATTTTGAGTGTGACTCCAAATCCAGACCTCCATGGGTTGATAAATTTGATTTCCATTGATAATTTGTGTGTGATTTTGTTGTCAGCACATTCAACTATGTAAAGAAAAAAGTATTTAATAAGAATATTTCATTCATTCAGATCTAGGATGTGTTATTTTAGTGTTCCCTTTATTTTTTTGAGCAGTGTATATATAAACACTGTAAAATAAAATGAATCAGTGTACTGGTAAAACAGTTGGTTATGAAAGGGAAACCAGCTATACATTTCAACCCTACACGGAAATGTGCATCACAACTACCATGTGGGTACAACATTTAAAATTACATAGAGTAAAAAATTATTTTGATGGAGAAATTACTATTTTCAAATTATAAGAAAGACGTTCCTAACCAAATACTGTTTATTTGTTTTTGTTTCCTGACTGTGTTTATTTATAAATTTTTTATTTCACCTTTATTTAACCAGGTAGGCTAGTTGAGAACAAGTTCTCATTTGCAACTGCGACCTGGCCAAGATAAAGCGTAGCAATTCGACACATACAACAGAGTTACACATGGAATAAACAAAACATACAGTCAATAATACAGTAGAACAAAAGAAAACAAAAAGTCTATATACAGTGAGTGCAAATGAGGTAAGTTAAGGAAATAAATAGGCCACGGTGGAGAAGTAATTACAATATAGCAATTAAACACTGGAATGGTAGATCGGCAGAAGATGAATGTGCAGGTAGAGATACTGGGGTGCAAAGGAACAAAATAAATAAATAAATAAATACCGGGATGAGGTAGGTAGATAGATGGATGGGCTGTTTACAGATAGGCTATGTACAGGTGCAGTGATCTGTAAACTGCTCTGACAGCTGGTGCTTAAAGCTAGTGAGGGAGATGGGAGTATCCAGCTTCAGAGATTTTTGCAATTTGTTCCAGTCATGGGCAGCAGAGAACTGGAAGGAAAGACGACCAAAGGAGGAATTGGCTTTGGGGGTGACCAGTGAGATATACCAGCTGGAGCGCGTGCTTCGAGTGGGTGCTGCTATGGTGACCAGTGAGCTGAGAAGGCGGGGCTTTACCTAGCAGAGACTTGTAGATAACCTGTAGCCAGTGGGTTTGGTGACGAGTATGAAGCGAGGGCCAACCAACGAGAGCGTACAGGTCGCAGTGGTGGGTAGTGTATGGGGCTTTGGTGACAAAACGGATGGCACTGTGATAGACTGCATCCAGTTTGTTGAGTAGAGTGTTGGAGGCTATTTTATAGATGACATCACCGAAGTCGAGGATCGGTAGGATGGTCAGTTTTACGAGGGTATGTTTGGCAGCATGAGTGAAGGATGCTTTGTTGCGATATAGGAAGCTGATTCTAGATTTAATTTTGGATTGGAGATGCGTAATGTGAGTCTGGAAGGAGAGTTTACAGTCTAACCAGACACCCAGGTATTTGTAGTTGTCCACGTATTCTAAGTCAGAGCCGTCCAGAGTAGTGATGCTGGACGGGCGAGCAGGTGCGGGCAGTGATCGATTGAAAATCATGCATTTAGTTTTACTTGCGTTTAAGAGCAGTAGGAGGCCACGGACGGAGAGTTGTATGGCATTGAAGCTCGTCTGGAGGTTAGTTAACACAGTGTCCAAGGAGGGGCCAGAAGTATACAGAATGGTGTCGTCTGCGTAGAGGTGGATCAGAGAATCACCAGCAGCAAGAGCAACATCATTGATGTATACAGAAAAGAGAGTCGGCCCGAGAATTGAACCCTGTGGCACACCCATAGAGACTGTCAGAGGTCCGGACAACAGGCCCTCCGATTTGACACACTGAACTCTATCAGAGAAGTAGATGGTAAACCAGGCGAGGCAATTATTTGAGAAACCAAGGCTGTCGAGTCTGCCAATAAGAATGTTGTGATTGACAGAGTCGAAAGCCTTGGCAAGGTCGATGAATACGGCTGCACAGTAATGTCTTATCGATGGCGGTTATGAAGTCGTTTAGAACCTTGAGCGTGGCTGAGGTACACCCATGACCAGCTCTGAAACCAGATTGCATAGCGGAGAAGGTATGGTGGGATTCGAAATGATCAGTAATCTGTTTGTTAACTTGGCTTTCGAAGACCTTAGAAAGACAGGGTAGGATAGATATGTCTGTAGCAGTTTGGGTCTAGAGTGTCTCCCCCTATGAAGAGGGTGATGACCCTTGGCAGCATTCCAATCTTTGGGAATCTCAGATCATAGAAAGAGAGGTTGAACAGGCTAGTAATAGGGGTTGCAACAATTTCGGCAGATAATTTTAGAAAGAGAGGGTCCAGATTGTCTAGCCCGGCTGATTAGTAGGGGTCAAGATTTTGCAGCTCTTTCAGAACATCAGCTATCTGGATTTGGGTAAAGGAGAAATGGTGTGGGCTTTGGCGGGTTGCTGTGGAGGGTGCCGGGCAGTTGTCCGGGGTAGGGGTAGCCATGTGGAAAGCATGGAGAGCCATAGAGAAATGCTTATTGAAATTCTCAATTATAGTGGATTTATCAGTGGTGACAGTGTTTCCTAGCCTCAGAGCAGTGGGCAGCAGGGAGGAGATGCTCTTATTCTCCATGGACTTTACAGTGTCCCAGAACTTTTTTGAGTTAGTACTACAGGATGCAAATTTGTTTGAAAAAGCTTGCCTTAGCTTTTCTAACTGCCTGTGTATATTTGTTCCTAACTTCCCTGAAAAGTTGCATATCACGGGGGCTATTCGATGCTAATGCAGAACACCACAGGATGTTTTTGTGCTGGTCAAGGGCAGTCAGGTCTGGAGTGAACCAAGGGCTATATCTGTTCCTGGTTCTACATTTTTTTAATGTGGTATGCTTATTTAAGATGGTGAGGAAGGCACTTTTAATGAATAACCAGGCATCCTCTACAGACGGGATGAGATCAATATCTTTCCAGGATACCCGGGCCAGATCGATAAGAAAGGCCTGCTCGCTGAAGTGTTTTAGGGAGTGTTTGACAGTGATGAGGGGTGGTCGTTTGACCGCAGACTCATTGCGGATACAGGCAATGAGGCAGTGATCGCTGAGATCTTGATTGAAATCAGCATAGGTGTATTTGGAGGGCAAGTTGGTCAGGATGACATCTATGAGGGTGCCCGTGTTTACTGATTTGGGGTTGTACCTGGTAGGTTCATTGATAATTCGTGTGAGATGTAGGGCATCAAGCTTAGATTGTAGGATGGGCGGGGTGTTAAGCATGTCCCAGTTTAGGTCACCTAGCGGCACGAGCTCTGAAGGTAGATGGGGGGCAATCAATTCACATATGGTGTCCAGGGCACAGCTGGGGGCAGAGGGTGGTCTATAGCAAGCAGCAACGGTGAAAGACTTGTTTCTGGAAAGGTGGATTTTTAAAAGTAGAAGCTTGAATTGTTTGGGTACAGACCTGGATTGTAAGACAGAACTCTGCAGGCTAACTCCGCCCCCTTTGGCAGTTCTATCTTGTCGGAAAATGTTATAGTTAGGGATGGAAATTTCAGGGGTTTTGGTGGTCTTCCTAAGCCAGGATTCAGACACGGCTAGGACATCCGGGTTGGCAGAGTGTGCTAAAGCAGTGAATAAAACAAACTTAGGGAGTAGGCTTCTAATGTTAACATGCATGAAACCAAAGCTTTTACGGTTACAGAAGTCAACAAATGAGAGCACATGGGGAATAGGAGTGGAGCTAGGCACTGCAGGGCCTGGATTAACCTCTACATCACCAGAGGAACAGAGGAGGAGTAGGACAAGGGTACGGCTAAAGGCTATAAGAACTGGTCGTCTAGTATGTTCGGAACAGAGAGTAAAATACATTGGAGGTAAACTTAGGCATTGTGTGATGATGAGAGAGATATTGTCTCTAGAAACATTTAAACCAGCTGATGTCACTGCATGTTTGGGAGGTGGAACTAAAGGGTTGGGCAGGGCTAGAGGCTCTACGGTGAAATAAGACAATCACTAACCAGAACAGCAAATAAAATACTATATTGTTCTTGTGAGAACATGTCACCCTATACATACCATCATTGTTCATAACATTAAGTTACAAGAAAAATAATTGTACTTTTTTGGCAGCAGGGTGGAGGCACATTTATTTTATATATTTTTTTGTTCCCAATTTCATAGAATCCAATTGGTAGTTACAGTCTTGTCCGTACAGGAGTTGCAGCGATGGGACTCGGGAGAGGCGAAGGTCGAGAGCCGCACGTCCACCGTAACACGACCCAGCCAAGCCGCACGGCTTCTTGACACAATGCCCGCTTAACCCAGAAGCCAGCCGCACCAATGCGTCAGAGGAAACCCTGTACACTTGGCGACCGTGTCAGTGTGCATGCGCCTGGCCCGACAAAGGAGTTGCTAGAGCGCGATGTGACTCGTGGCCATTGTTGTTTCAACATTTTACGATGAAAAGGACAAAAAATAGGCTAATTAGTGAATTGGATTTGATTCCTAATTAAATGTTACAAAATTAACACGGTAACGAGTGTTGGTCAAGTATTAACAGTAACAGTTCGCCCTGGACAGGAGCACAGAGAAAACGCGTCTACACATTTTTATCGTCATAGTTTTAGCCAGGAAAAATATATTGTTGACAGTATTTTACATCATCGCTATTGTTGACAAGATTAACACTGTATGGAGAGCATGTTGTCTACTGAGGTCTTGTAAGAGGTCTCCTGTGGGTAATTATATATGATCTGGTACTGTAAACTGGTTCTACTCACTGTGCTTTTGTCCTTCAGCAGTTTCTCAATTACTTCTATCAGGAGCTCCTTCTGATCCTGGTCCAGGCTGAGGAGCAGGAGGAAAGCTTTGATACAACTCCAAGGTCCAAACACACACACAGAAAAACACTCACGCGTGCACAAACACACCCACCCACACTCTACCTGTAGAGTTTCTGGATGGCGTGGGCGGATGTTTTCCTGACGTAAGGGGACATGTCGGAGGCAGCCTCCTTGATGGCCAGCATCATGATGGGAACGATGATTGGGACTCTGATACTGGACAGAACCCTGAGAGCACTGGCTCTGATCAGCTGGTTAGGGTCCTGGCAGAGGGAGAGAGAGCAGGTATTAGTATTATCTACACCTTGAGACAGAGGAAAGTAAAATAGAAAGAAAGGAATGGAGACAGGAATCATGTGGTGAGACATACTGACGACACGATACAGCACTACACAAAAACGACATCACACCCACCCACACAGGTAGGAAGTGAAGCATGGTATGGAGCTAGCAGGGGTTGAAATCAGGGGTTGAAAGTAGTTTTGGTGGCCTCTAAAAACACCATTGTTGGCCCGTGACCTCACAGAGACAGACAGACTCTTTAACGGCTCAATACTTCTCCACAACACACACCTTTAAACACATGCATACACACACCAAACATGACACTTTCATCTAAGAGTACAGGTGCGTGGGAATTCAAATGGTAGAACCCTCAGCATCAAAGCCCGGTGCGTGCGCGCACACACACACACACACACACACACACACACACACACACACACACACAGACATTACCTTGAGGGCCCTCTGAAAGGTGCTGATGGACAGTAGAGCCAGGTCCTGCTGCTCCTCTGCATACCTCACCAGGTACACATACACCAACTTCTTCAGCTGGAAAACACACATACTTTGAATTAGTCATTAATACACCCTTATTTTTAGACAAATCCTAAATCCATTCATTAGCTTTCGGGTTGAGCACAGACCGTCAACATTACAGAATGTGTAGGTAACACTATTCTTTGACAGTGGAGAGAAGAGTGCTTTGGCTAGATGTCAGATGTACGTCTTGGTTTAGTTGTTTTAAAGGGGGAAAGCGGAGGATGAAAGTGTTCCTGTTTGATATTATAACAGTCTAGATCCATGTTGTTTCAGGGAGAGCAGAGAATGAGCAAAACTATCTTTTGTTTGAATTCAGAAAGTTTCAGTAGTGTTATCGCTTCCTCCCTTCCTCACTCTCTCTCCCCTCTCCTCTCCTCCTCCCCTCCCTTGCTTCTCCCTTCACACGTAGGAGATTGAGCTAATATTTGTCCAGTGTCCGACTGGGGGTTAAAGGTTGGCCCTTTCATGATTCACCCGTGTTATTCGGTGTGTGTACGGGGAGGTTCAGCTGTGGTGAAACAGTTCTCAATCACTGCAGTAATTAGTGGGTGAATTAACAGCATTAATGACTAAGAGAGGACATAACCCATCTTGCCTAGTTTTAAGGGAATCACATCATATTGACAACATCACAGAAAATAGATGTTCAAAACTAGGAATACTAATCAAATAAGCTAGTGATTGAATATCCATTATTAGATCAGTCATCATACTGTCTAGCCCCTCCTCCCCCCATACTACCCTCGTTTTCCCACTCATACACACACCTCCAGGATGTCTAGTATCAGGATGTTGTTTCTAGAACTAGTTGAAGAAAACAAAGCATCCTGATATTAAATCACATTATTTCTTCAATACTCTGTTTCCTGTGCTGCTTTCTGATTAGAGACAATCAATAACACACAGCAGTACACAGGCCTGCAGAGGAGAGAACAAGCAGGGGGGTGGGGGGTGGAAAGAGGTGAAGACAGACAGAGAGATGCAGAGGCTCAGAGAGAGATCTACCACTACCCTAGCCCTAGCAGCTGGTGTATGTGAGGGGGGAGAGAGAGGACGTGACCATGGGCTCTCCTCTGCCAATTACTCCCACCAACCTGCTCCAGTTCCCTACCATTGGCTGCCCTGTCACACACACACCCTTTCGTACTGCCTGTTTATTCTCCTGATCAATATTACCAGGAGTGGGGAACTCATCTGGCCGGGCTTTGGTTCTGTGGTCTCATACTTGCAGTGGGGAGATGTCCTCTGTGTTCTTTTAGATAGAGCCTTCTAAATGTTTTCAACCATGTTGTGCAAATAGAATGGATGCTCAGTGTATGTGTGTGTGGATGATGCCCTACCTCTATATTCTTACTAGCCACGTTCTTCACCACTGCTGGGAACAGCTCAGAGGCATTCTTCCCCTTTGCGATCAGCTGTAGACAGAAAATCACTTACATGTTTCACCACAGTATTCAATTTGCTGTAGTATGATATGTACAATAAAATAGTAATGTACTACATCTATTTATACTTTTTTCAAAGGAGGATTTTTAAAAAAAGTTCAGTAAATTAATTGAGACCATAAAACTGAAGTACACTTGAACTGAGTTTGCAGTGCACTTCACTGATGTGCACTTATCAGGAATGTGTGTGTATAGGTTATACTACTCACCCCAACAACCCTCTTCATGGCCTCCAGTTTAAGCGACTCCTTGTTGCTCTCAAGCATCTCTTTAAGGTCTTCATTCCTGGAGGGGGAGAAAGAGATTAGAAAATGTACAATACACTATTTAATATGGTTTATTTAATTAGCAGATGCGCTTTTGTACACCAGACAACTCTCACTGATGTAGCCAGGAATTGATTTTTTGTTAACCTTTATTTAACTAGGCAAGTCAGTTAAGAACAAATTCTTATTTTCAATGACGGCCTAGGAAGTGGGTTAACTGCCTGTTCTACAAAAGATTTGTAGCTTGTCAGCTCGGGGGTTTGAACTTGCAACCTTCCGGTTACTAGTCCAACGCTCTAACCACTAGGCTACCCTGTCACAACAATGAATGAATTTCATTAACTTAAGAATGGAAAACTGTGGTGCACAGAGTTTGACTTGGAAATTGTGTTTGCATAGTCAACTTAGACACACACTTACCCCAACAGACATGCCACCAGGGGTCTTTTCACAGTCCCCAGGTCCAGAACAAATTCAAGGAAACACACAGTATTATAAAGAGCCATGATTGCATGGAACTCCCATCTTATATAGCGCAAGTGAACAGCAAACCTGGGTTGTTGTTTTTTTACGAATAAAGCAACACCTCACGGCACAACGCCCCTCCCCATGTGACTTACTTGTTGTGTATGTACTGACATGTATGTGTAACTGTTCATGTTTGTATATCTACGTAAATTGTAAAGTATTTTGTCTGTAATGTCTTTTTAGTCCCTAGTAAGACTGTAAGACTAGATGTCGCCAATGGCGTCGGCTAATGTGGATCCTAATAAATCAAAACAAATAAATCAAATTGAACAACATGAGGGAGAGGGGGGGATGGGTAGAGAGAATGAAAACCACAAAACACAACTTAACCATATTGGGTGTTGTTACCAGGCGCAGAGAAAGCAATGTCAGGTCGTGAGTGACTCACAATGTCACAATCAACTAATGACTAATCAGCTAGTGATCAGGAAACGCTAGGCTATTTGGTAAACTTGAAGACACACATCACAAGCAAGTGCCAAGACTCACACTTCTGTACAGTACCCTTTGGTGTGTGTCTCATCGGGGCCTCCATTGGTGTGTGTGTGGGGTGTGAGGTGCTGCTCCTCCTGGCTGAGTTCAGTCTTTAAGGTGAGCTGGAGGTTCTCAGCAGACACCAGAGCTGTCCTCACAGCCCCTGCTGCCTCAGAACGCAGCACAGAGAAACCTCGGTGACCATTCATACTGCTACAGCTTCTACAGGCCTGTCTGTTGCTCTCCTCTCGTCTCTCTGTCAGTCTTCCTCACTCTCCTTTCTCCACTTCTGTCAGTAGGTAAGAGGAGACACAGGATGCCCTTGCAGCTGGCTAAACCTCTGGCCCTCTCCCTGGCACAGACAGCTCCCCCTGGTCATCCAGTTATACTCTGTTCTGCTTTATTTCAGTCCTGTGACTCCAGGCATTTCCTGCCTGTCATCTCACTCTCCTGCTCTCTCACGCTTGCTCTCTCTCTCTCCCCCCAGCTCTCTCTCTCTTTCTCACTGTCTCCCTCTCCCCCCAGCTTTTTCTCTCGCTCCCCAGCTTTCTCTCCCTCTCTCTCCCTAGCTCTCTCACCCCAGCTCTCTCTCTTTCTCCCCAGCTCTCTCACATCAGGCTACTAAACTATTGAGCACCATCTTAGCTCGATGTCGATAGAGGGAGTTGCAAGTTGAAGTTGCCCTCTTTGCAGACTACTAGTATGACTCAGTCTTCACTGTTTTAAATCCAATCTGGAGAAGGGATGAAGTTCCCTGTCTGACAGATCCTTGGCCCACCAGACAATGGCTTCTTCTTCCGCTTCTCCTCCTCTTCTCTGGACATAGATTAGTTTTCTGTCCGTGTGTAGCTGTAGGGTGGTAGCTCAGTTGGTTCTCTCTGCCAGAGTCAGTGCTTGTAGGGTGGTAGTTTAGTTCTCTGTGTCTCTGCCTGTGACTGTGGCCACTTCCCTCTAGGGGAAACGGGAGGGCCTTATCAGCCTCAGGGTAAACACACAGAAGCTTTCACCACCTCTGTCCACAGCACAATACACCACTTTACACCCACGCCTGCCTTGTGCCCTCCCAGGGAACTGCTGCCAGGGCTGGGCTAGATAAAGGCCCTGCCAGCCTCACACACTGCCAGGGGAACCACAGTTAGGACAACACCCAACAACTATACATGTCATTCTTCACATTTCAACCAGCCTAGTCTCTTTTCCTAGGTTTTTAATTCTGGGAAGCGATTCTACAAATCAACCAGCCCTGCGAAAGCTATGGTAATTCACTCACATAACGACCAGCAGGATAAGGCGCTGTAAACTGCTCCAATCAGCTGGTTTATTAGCTGCCGTTACATAGGCTACTATTGTCTGCCATTGATTTCAAAGTTTAACTAACTCTATGGACAAGGAATATTTTAAAAATTTACATAGAACATATAACAAAAAAAACATTTACTGGAAGAACTGTGCAGATGCAAAGTTTAGTAACAGAATTACAGTAAAATCTACCTCACTTTTTTTATGCGACCAAAAAAAAAAAAATATCTCCTTTGAATTATGACTCAAAGATGTCTGCAGAAAGAATGGGGTTTCAGCTATAAGTTTGAACAAATGTATTTTGATTATGGAATTACAGCAGGTGAAGTGGATTTACATTCGGTAATGGAATTACTGTAACGGAATTACATCATGGGTCCCTGTTCTGTACTATACAGAAATGCATAATTACAGATATGAATATCATTGTCTTCATGGTGATGGATTCCGAATAGGTATACAAAAGGTAGAAATTAGGGACGCAAATTTTGTTCGATTTTGCTGCCGACTAACTGTAAACAATTAACAGTAAATTAACAAAAATCCAAAAACAGTCAAATGTGACCGACTGACTCAAATCAGTCTTCGGTAGAAAATTTGAAATGGTGTCTTTTTTTTATTTTATACATTGGATAAAAGTAGAGACTCAGAGCTACAAAATGATATATCATACACTACAGTTGAGGAACAATGGGAAAGTAATTCTGCTTTGAAAGTTGATAAACTTGTAAACTCACTTTTGAGAAGATGGCCTTTTAATTTTTTGGTACTACTACTGGAGATCCCTTCTTTGTCTACACCCTTTCAGCATTGTTTGCACCCTCTTAAACTGTAGACCCTCCCATCTCTTTAACAGCAGCAGTCAAGCACCCAAGCTAACTTTCTAGCTACTTCCAGACATAAATATGAGAACAGCTCACTGAACATTTCCCGCCCAAGCAGAGCTGGTTAGGCTGCTATGTTATCCAGAGCGTTGGTGATTGCAACTGTGCCGTCAGATTGTCCGATCATAAATTTGGAGCATTCAGAGCGCACACTGGACGCTCTGGCCGATGAGTAGGGTTGATCTGAATGGACTGACCTCACAACGGCAGTCAAGCACCCAAGTTAACTGGCTAACATTGGCTAGCTACTTCCAGACAAATGAGAGAACCCCCCCATTTTACTCGCCCAAGCAGAGCTGGTTAGGCTGTTTTCATGTTATCCAGAGCGTTGGTGTCTCATTGTGCTGCTGGCAACAATTATATTACACATTTTTCCCGACGTTTACTGACACCAGCCATATTCAACGGGTGTTGAGCGTTCGTAAATTCATCAGTTATTCTGCGCTCTGGCACACTCAGATGTGAGTGCTCTGAACTCGGTGTAGTTGGCCAGACTGAATTTACGAACACACCCGAAATGGTTACTTGCAAAGTGGAGTCTTCTGTTAGCTAGCTAGCTAAACAATGAACCATAATCCCAACTCATGACGTTACTACCCTGCATGAATATGCAGGTCTCTAACCAACCAGGTTCAATGTTAGCTAGCTAACATTAGGCTATAAGTAGCCAAGCAAATGGCTCTGAGATACAAATAATATGATCGTACAGGTAACATTAGCTAGCGAGCCAGCCAGCTAACGTTAGCTAGCTAACAGTACACTTGAAATTGAAATTAAAGCACGTTTGCCTAAATTAGAAATGTGTAATATCTGAAAATGTAGCTAGCTAGACTATCTTACCTGCATACATCATGGATGGACGCGTGTCCTGTATGATGCCATGGTTGCCCTTAGTTTGAAGATGTGATCAAGAGACAGGCGTTTTCTCCATCTCCTTAGCTATCATACTCAAATTCCACTGATTTCAAAAATCGGTCCTCCAGAAAGTGGAGAGCAACACTTACGCAGTTTTACTACACGATACAATTATTTTTTATTAAAGCAGTCTTAGACAGGATTACCTAGACAAACAGAACAGCTCAAATAGACAGAGGCGTGCTATATGGCAGACACAATCCAAACTCATCTCTCGGCAAGTCCAGCACACTCATTATCTCAGCCAATTACGGCTAGCAGGAAGGTTGCAGCCATTTTTTCTGTGGCTAAACCAACTAGGCTTGTAATTTAACCATTTTATTCGTATTTACAGATGGCATACAAGTTTGCTATTAAGGTACATGAGTTCTGTGCTTTACTGTACTCAACTTTCTGTACTATTCTTTACAGTACTCTACTGTTTTATCCAAACGTGTGAAACATAGACGTCCATGATTGGTTGACTTTTCAACGTCCAAGGACTTCCGGTGCTCAGTGGGTGAGGGTGCTTGCTACAGTAAATGCAAAGAGGGTAGGTCACCCTCAATGTGAGCAAGACAAAGGAGCTTATCGTGGACTACAGGAAAAGGCGGGACGAACAGGTCCCCATTAACATCGACGGGGCTGTAGTGGAGCGGGTCGAGAGTTTCAAGTTCCTTGGTGTCCACATCAACGAATTATCATGATCCAAACATACCAAGACAGTCGTGTAGAGGGCACGACAACACATTTTCCCCCTCAGGAGACTGAAAAGGTTTGTCATGGGTCCCCAGATCCTCAAAAGGTTCTACAGCTGCACCAGTGAGAACATCCTGACCAGTTGCATCACCGCCTGGTATGGCAACTGCTCGGTATCTGTCCATAAGGCGCAACAAAGGGTAGTGCGAACGGCCCATTACATCACTGGGGCCAAGCTTCCTGCCATCCAGGACCTATATACCCAGGCGGTGTCAGAGGAAAGCCCATAAAATTGTCAGACTCAAGTCACCCAAATTATAGACTGTTTTCTCTGCTACCGCACAGCAAGCGGTACCGGAGCACCAAGTCTTGGACCAAAAGGCTTCTCAACAACTTCTACCACCAAGCCATTAGACTGCTGAACAACTCATAAAAATCGCCACCGGACAATTTACATTGACACCCCCTGCAGCTTCTCGCTGTTCGTTTGTTACCTATGCATAGTCACTTGGCCCCCACCTACATGTACAGGTTACCTCAACTAGCCTGTACCCCTGCACACTGACTCGGTACCGGTGCCCCCTGTATATAGCCTCGTATTGTAATTCTTATTGTGTTACTTTTTATTAGTACTTTTTACTTTAGTCTACTTGGTAAATATGTTCTTCTTCTTGAACTGCACTGTTGGTTAACAGCTTGTAAGTAAGCATTTCACAGTAAAGTCTACACTTGTATTCGGCACATGTGGCAAACAAAGTTTGATTTGTTAGGTGTCATGGTATGTGTCAGTAAGAGCCAGGAGATGAGACATTAACTGAAGAGAGGGAGGAGACAGCGCGGAAGGGAGAGTGAGACTGTTATTTGGCTTGCTTTGACCACCAGATGACAGAAAGTTGAGAAGAAAAACAACATTACAGTATGCCAGTGGAAAGGAGGACAGTAAGCAGGTGACCCTACTGTGGTTTGTGACTACTATGATTAGCGATTTGGTAACAGAATTACAAGTTTTAATTACTTAATAATTCATAAACAAGCTTGACATCAGTAAAAACACTAACTAATTGGTACAGTAGTCTACCTTTACTTGTTAATTCTGAACTTTCATTAGAAATGTTTAAATATCTTAAAGATGTGGGTTTTTGGTAAGGAATTACAAGGCTCAAGGCAATGTTTCTTAAACTTCAAGACAATAATAATTTCTAATTATAATTATAATAATTTCTAATAATTTCTCCAAAACGAAATATAAGTGTTGATATTAGTTGGCAGGGGTATTTGTGTTTCAATGTATTTCTAATACCCTTTAAGACTTTTTCTTTAATATTTCTAAAACCCCTTTTCCATCTGTTTGACCAGAAATTAAAGCCTTTGCTTATTCCAAATTTCTAGGATGGGAAGTTGTTGAAAAATGCACATATGCATGCCTTAGTAAAAACAAATTGGTGCAGAGGTCCTTTAAAATGGAAATGCCCACCCCATTGACATAAACCAGGTCCTCATTAAATCCCTATAACATGGGAGACTGAACCACAATAAAATAATATGGCGTTTTAGGAAGCAGCTGATCACTTGAGGACAACCAGACAGTCAGTCACATGTTGCTGTGCTGTGATGCAGAGAAGCAGAGTAGACCATGAGGTAAGAAGAGCCCAGGCTAATCAGGATAATCTACAGGAATGTGGCTTTGCCCCTGACTGTGTCACACGACAAACATTATTTAAAACCGCAAACTGACAAATTTGATTTCATTGGAGAAAGCCGACTCAGACAAAGGCCATCTATTAACGTCTTATATGGCTGGGGGCAGTATTGAGTAGCTTGGATGAATAAGGTGCCCAGAGTAAACTGCCTGCTACTCAGTCCCAGAAGCTAAGATATGCATATTATCAGTATATTTGGATAGAAAACACTCTGAAGTTTCTAAAACTGTTTGAATGATGTCTGTGAGTATAACAGAACTTATATGGCAGGCAAAAACCTGAGAGAAAATCCAACCAGGAAGTGGGAAATCTGAGGTTTGTAGTTTTTCAACTCTTGGCCTATCAAATACACAGTGGGATATTGGTCATGTTGCACTTCCTAAGGCTTCCACTAGATGGCAACTGTCTTTAGAACCTTGTTTGATGCTTCTACTGGGAAGGAAGGGGGAATGGGAGCTGAATTAGTCAGGGCTCTGGCAGAGTGCCATGAGCTGGCCACGCTCGTTCACGTGAGAGCGAGCTCTGTTCCATTGCATTTCTACCATCAAAGGAATTCTCCGGTCAGAACATTATTGAAGATTTATGTTAAAAACCTCCTAAAGATTGATTCTATACTTCGTTTGACATGTTTCTACGACCTGTAATATAACTTTTTGGACTTTTCGTCCGTACTTTCCGCTAGACTTGCACGCGCGTCGTGAGTTTGGATTTGTTTACCAAACGCGCTAACAAAAGAAGGTATTTGGACATAAACGATGGATATTATCGAACAAAACAAACATTTATTGTGGAACTGGGAATCCTGGGAGTGCATTCTGATGAAGATCATCAAAGGTAAGTGAATATTTATAATGCTATTTCTGACTTCTGTTGACTACACAAAATGGCAGATATCTGTTTGGGTTGTTTTGGTCTCTGAGCGCCGGACTCAGATTATAGCATGGTCTGCTTTTTCCGTAAAGTAAAAAAAAAAAAATCTGACACAGCGGTTGCATTAAGGAGAAGTGTATCTATAATTCCGTGCATAATAGTTGTATCTTTTATCAATGTTTATTATGAGTATTTCTGTAAATTGAGGTCTCTAAAATCACCAGATGTTTTGGAACTACTGAACGTAACGCGCCAATGTAAACAGATTATTTTTATATAAATATGAACTTTATCAAACAAAACATACATGTATTGTGTAACATGAAGTCCTATGAGTGTCATCTGATGAAGATCATCAAAGGTTAGTGATTAATTTTATCTATATTTCTGCTTTTTGTGACTCCACTCTTTGGCTGGAAAAATTGCTGTTTTTCTGTGACTTGGCTCTTACCTAACATAATCGTTTGGTTTGCTTTAGCTGTAAAGCCTTTTTGAAATTGGACACTGTGGTGGGATTAACAAGAAGTGTATCTTTAAAATGGTGTAAAATACTTGTATGTTTGAGGAATTTTAATTATGAGATTTCTGTTGTTTTGAATTTGTCGCCCTGCACTTTCACTGGCTGTTGTCATATCGATCCCGTTAACGGGATCTCAGCCCAAAGAGGTTTTTAATATCTTTGAGCAAAAAGGTGCAAGAGAGGATTAAGTTTACTGCCAATATATGAATAACAAAGGCACGTTTTTAAAAAAGCCACAAAAACTATCAGTGATTTACTGCTTTCTGATTTACCATTCAAGCCTGCCATCTAGTGTTATGGTACAATCATTGCAAGATAGAGAACTACACAGAGCAACATTCTCAGAAATCAATCTTCCAGTAGGTCTTAAACTATTAAATGGGATGAAACCTTCACCTACCCTATGCTAACATCCATTCAATCAATGCAGATATACGAGAGGTGTGGGGCTAGTGAGTTGGTTTAATACAACCATGCTATCGGTCACTGACTTGAGTTTGGGAAGTTCCGGAAAAACCCCTCTTCATTTGAACAATATAATGTAAAGGGAATTAATGCCTGTGAAAGAGTGAGTTAATGTATGAATGCCTGACATAAGCCAAGGTTAGGTTACTAGCTTGATAATCCTTTAGGACAGACTCCCTATTAGATCTCAGAGTAAAGCCTAGGTATCATGTGTCACAGTTTATGGAGAAAGAGTGGAATCATTCACATCCAGGCATTTCCCCCCCAAGCCCTGCAGCCCAACCAAGGGTCATCTAGTCTCCATTATCAGACCTGGCCTACTGGCCCTGAACCACCAAACAGGCCAACTGTCATGTGAGAGGAATTAAAGAATCCACTGAGAGCCACACCACATTAAACATTCGGCTGACAAGTCACTGCTTGATGGAAACTGAGATAGTTGAAGCTGTTCTACTGTCTGCAGCTAAACAGAGCAACAATAGGCTACATGGAACACTAAAGAACAGATAGAAGTAGAGACATGCCAGACATACCAGTAGACATTCCATTCTATGATGGCATTTGCACAGCACAAACATATTCAATAAAACCTTTATACTGGTACCTCTTAAAACTGCTAGAATGATTAGTCTACATGGGAAATAGGCCCAATTGTAGAGACAAACTAACAGTGGCTAATTCAGCTTCAAAGATACTCAGGTTGAATTAAATTTCATAATGGCTGACTGTCTGAGACTTTGCGAGACAAAATAGCCTTGTCTGGAGCCAGCTGGGGAAAAGATTAGCCTACTGATAGTAAAATAATAACTGATCCCAACGCCCAGGGCATGGTTTGGGAAACACAGTTATCACTCTCAAATCATACAAATGAGTAACTAAACTATTGGGCTCATATTCAAGATCAAAATGCATAAGATTAGGCTATACAAAACGGATCATAATTCAGCACACCTTCCCTGAGATCCTACGTGAATACAGGCCCTGATTTACAGTAAAAGCCACATCGTGACAACAGGATGCCCAAACTGATGATGGACTGCCCTCTAGTGGTATCATCACTTGACGCTGACAGCGGAGGACCACCTTGTACACTTTGTCAGTTCTATTTCATCTCTCTTTTTCAAATTTAAAGGTTCTGAATGGGTAGTTTACAAGGATTTACAAGTGTTGGGAAAGTATAGAAATCACTTTAGTTTATGACAGTGAGAGGGGAAGAAGATGTGGAATTTCTTCTACAACTGAGGATAGCCTATGTGCATAGCACAACAAGCATTATTTTGATGTAGCTATTCATTTATAATGATCTGACGCAGTACAGCTCTACAACATAAAACGACGTGATGGTGTGTAACGTAAAATGTGTGCTAGTATTAAAAAGGGTGATTATTTGTCATCTTTTTTTTTGTTTATGTCAACATGTCTTCCACACAAACTGCATCTTTGATAAGTGCTGGCTATCAACAAAAGCGTTTTCAAGCCTGAAGCTACCATAAAATCTATTGCAGCTAGACTAGCTAAAGATGCAACTGGGTTGACAGCTGTATATCTAGCTAGCTACCACCACCAGCCATGTTAGCTAGCTAATTAAATTGAAAACATAGCTTACACAAGCAAGTTACTAAAATGCTTTCTAGCTAACTGGCTTACTTTTTAAAGTCGACGCTGAACAGGCCAAATCCAGCCCCAGCGTTGGAGGAGGTCGGGGTAGTCTCCTGCCCAACCTCCACCGCTGAATCAGTTCCTCCTTGGTCGCTGTACGACAAATTGTTCGTCGACATACTCAACATTTGACGTTTCGCAAGTGTACAGAAATGTTTATTGTGAAAAGCTAAACTATCGTAAAACAAAATTGCAGTCGTTGACAGTTTTATGATGCTAATTAGAAGGGGAAGCGATAAAAAACTTTATCATGAACATGCAACTTTTTTCCCTCATCCATGCAGAACCGGAAGTATGAGTTGGATAAGTTTTAGTCACATGACAGGAGGGAATGATGAAGCACCTGACCACCCCGTTACCACGGTAAATATGGTCGCAAGCCAATCAAATTAGCTGAGGGGCGTATTCAATGACGCGCGTGCGCTCTAAACGAAAGTATTTTTGTTGCCCGACTGTTGATGCCCCATTTAAGTTGAGAGCGTATGAGAACGTCTGTGACAGGGTTTTGTACATGCAGGAAGAGTCATGTATGCTTTTTTACATAATAATGTAGGCTAGGAGAAAATATAATGATATCAACATTATGTCAAATTGTCAATTGTAATAACCTATGGAACTCTTTATACCTTGGAAGGAGTGAGGGAGTAGGTCTTTATAAACGTATTACTTGGTTCAGTGGTCTAAGGCACTGCATCTCAGTGCAAGAGGTGACACACAGTCCCTGGTTTGAATCCAGGCTGAATCACATCCAGCTATGATTGGGAGTCCCATAGGGCAGTGCCCAATGTCGTCCGGGTTTGGCCGGGGTAGGCCATCATTGTAAATAAGAATGAGTTTTTAACTGACTTGCCTAGTTAAATAAAGGTGAAAATATATATACATATATATATTACTAACCCAGAGCATGGTGTTACAGGCACGCAGTCGCAGCTACACTGTGTGTCAGGTGGGCATTCCAACACTCTAACAAAGACACCAATAGATACTCAAGTGCTACACCACCAGGTGATGTGTATGTGTAGTGACGTTAATACCACATTTCACATGTTCACAATAATTTGATTTTCAAATGCATGGGAAACTAAGTATTTAACACTAGAGTCTTTTACTGTGAGTCTTTAAGTTGTCTTTTAAAAACAATTTATATCACTGTTCTTTTTTTTCTTGTTCGGAGATAAAATTTGAAGCAGCTTGGAAGCTTTGCATGCCTCTGTGATCAACGAACACTTGGGGTAGTGTTCATTCTCAATGGTGGAAAAGCCACCAACTGTTCCTGAGCTGGGCTCTGAGTATGAAATTGGATTCTGCTCTTGGTGAACTGTTTCCTCTGTTACAGTCTGCAGAAGCTGCACCACAGAAGCACTTGGATAGCTAGAGAACAGCCTGTCATCACAACTGGTAACTAAATGGTTGTTCCTTCTCGTCTGACAAGAATTCAATCAGCATGTCTACGAACCATTTTATCATCTCCCAACATGACTTTGTAGGAGACAGGACCAGTCACTGAGTCTATGAATCCAGGAATCCATTTTTGCCCATGACTGAAATTTCTGATCACGACAGGGTCCGTGTCTCCAAAACTTCGGCCCTTGGTGCATTTGTCATTGTTCTCTTTCAGTCTGTTTTGTTTGAGTACAATTTTCATTTTCAGGTCTGGATAGACTAGGTACAATTTGGAGTGTAGTCTATACCTAATAACATCTCAGCAGGAGAGTCCTGTTGTGGATTGAGGAGTTATTCTGTAGCTACACAGAATACGTGATACCTTTGCTGCTATGCTCCACATGCACAATACTGTTGTTTCTGTACTTACGAAACAGGTCGCATTGTCGCTCACCACCATCTCAGGTATCCCTTGGTTACTAAAGCTCTATTGTAGGCCCTCTATAGTAGTGGTGGATGAAGCAGAACTAACAGGATACACATCCATCCATTTTGAATGCGCATTGGAACATTTTCCCCATTAATGGCCTTGTGTAATCCATTTGCAATTTTTCCAAGGTTTTTCTGGAAACTCCCAAGGATGGAGTGGAGCTGTTGCCTTTATGTGTTCCTAACACGTGTTACATGGCTTGACTCAATTCTCCATCTCCTGCTCTTTCATATGCAAGACCCCCAGGTGACTCTGATGTGCTGTAGGATATCCTGGCATGTTGGCTGTGGAAAATCACTCGTTCTCCCCACAAAACGCAACCATCCTGTATACTCGTCTCTGTTTTCCTGACACTGTGTGGTGTGAATTCAGTTACTTCTGTTTGTTGTGGTCATCCCCTTACCACATATTCTCTAACTCTAGACTGCACTGGATCTTTACCTGTCCAGGTTCCCACTTGCTCTGCAGTCATGAGTGCTGTGTCTGTGTCCACCAACATCTGCACTCCTGAGCTGTTATGATGGGCGTGTACGGCAGCGGAAGACGGCTCAAGGCATCTGCGTTGCCATGGTATGTTCCTGCTTTGAAAACGGTGACATACTCGTATGCCCGCAACATCACTACCCACCTCTGGATTCTCAGAGACACCATCTGTGGAACTGCCTTCGTTTCATTGAAAATTAACAGTAAAGGTTTATGATCTGTTCAAATGGTAAACTTCCTGCCATATACACTGTATATATTTCTGGAACCTC
Source organism: Oncorhynchus tshawytscha (assembly GCF_018296145.1). Classification (NCBI taxonomy): domain Eukaryota; kingdom Metazoa; phylum Chordata; class Actinopteri; order Salmoniformes; family Salmonidae; genus Oncorhynchus; species Oncorhynchus tshawytscha. The sequence goes on from NC_056448.1 coordinate 28,485,117, forward strand.
TGAACCCCAAACATTACTGCAAACTCCTCTTTGTCTAATTGGGAATAGTTATTTTTTTCTGGGTTAAGAGTTCTCGACATAAACCTTATTGGTCTCTCAGTTCCATCCTGCATATAGTGTGACAGAACTGCTCCTACCCCGTAGGGTGACGCATCACACAAGCAAATGAGGTCCTTCTCTCCATTGTAGTGAACCAACACATCTGATGACTGCATCAGTTTCTCTGATTTTGCAAGCGAAGCCTCCTGCTCTCGTCCCCACTGCCACTGTCTCTTTACACAGTAGTGTTTGAAGCGATGCTAACACTGTTGACAAGTTTGGCAAAACCCTGTTATAATAGTTTAGCAGTCCCAAGCAAGCTTTTAACTCAGTCACATTTGTAGGAGCAGGTGCGTTCTGGATTGCTTGGACCTTGTCATTGAGTAAATGGATACTCGTGGCGTCCACTTTTTGTCCTAGGAACACTGCCTCATTCCTCATGAAGGTACACTTACTCCACTTGAGACTTAAGCCTGCACTTTCCAATCTCTGTAGTACCTCAGTCAGCGTGCACAGATGCTCCTGGCCACGCCTCCTCGTCACTAGGATGTCATCCAAGTAAATGGCAACGTGGAATTCCTTGAAGTACACCCTCGTTGGTGCTCTGAAAATTAGCAGGAGTACTGGAGACACCAAAAGGTAAATGTTTATACATAAACAACCCTTTGTGTGTGTTTACTTTACAATACTTATTAGATTCCTCATCCAGAGGGATCTGTTGATATGCATGGCTCATATCTAACTTTGTAAACCTCTGTCCACCAGACATATTTGCAAATAAATGACCTGTTTTTGTAATAGGATAGTGCTCTAACTTGGATACTCTGTTAACAGTCAGTTTGTAATCCCCACAGATTCTCACAGTATTGGCAGGTTTCAAAACATGCACTATGGGAGCTGCCCATTCTGAGAATTTGACTGGTTCCATAATGTCCACTTTCAAGAGACGGTCAATCTCTGCCTCTACCTTTGACTTCATGGCATAAGGCACAGGTCTTGGTTTGTAAAACCTTGGTGTGTCCTCCTTGTCTACATATATTTTAGCTGGGCGGCCTTTCAATGTTCCAAGTTCCTCTTTGAACACATTCTCATGCTTTGTCAACACCTTTTTCCAATGTCCACTGTTGACTCTCATCAATCTGATTTACTGTTCCTCAGTTATATTATTCAGCCCTGACCTAGCAGGTTTGGTCCGTTGCTTGATATGATTACTACAGGTATCTGAGTCATTGTGTCTCTGTGCTGCACAGTTACATTAGATGCACCCAACGTGTCTAGTCTACTCTCTCACTTGTGTATGTTTTGAGATGTAGAGAACAAATATTTAAGTCTGGAACTTTTGCACTGTCCCACAAATTTGAGTACTCTGATCTATTCATTATGATTACACTGCACCCTGTATCCACTTCAAACTTCAAATATGATTAATTGACTTTACATTTTTATATGCTAAACATGTGTATGTGGTCAACAACATTTTATTTTGATTTGATAGGAGCCACTTTTGTAATGCTCTCTGACATGCTGTTCATCTGTCAAGATCGTCGTAATCACATCAGACCAAAGCGCAGTGTGAAATTGGTTCGACATCTTTTATTTGACGTGAACCGCACAAAACAATAAAGAACAAACGAAATGTGACGTTCTGGAGTGCTCACAGGCAACAACACAAAAACAAGATCCCACAAAACACAGTGGGGAAATGGCTGCCTAAATATGATCCCCAATTTAGAGACAACGATAAACAGCTGCCTCTGATTGGGAACCATACCAGGCCAACATAGAACTAAACAACCTAGATAGGAACACCACCCCTAGTCACAACCCGACCTAACCAAAATAGAGAATAAAAAAGGCTCTCTGTGGTCAGGGTGTGACAACATCAGCCAAACTCAACTGGCGGACCATGGTCTGGACCCGGACCATGGCCAATACGGACCCGGATAATGGCCAATACGGAGAACATTGCATTTTGTTATATAGAAGTCAATAAATTATTTTTAGACAGCTTTAAAAATTAAACCGAGTGCAGCGGCCTCTCTAACTCATCAACCTCTTTTTCGCTCTCTCTCGAAGCAACGCCTGCCTTTACTAGTGCCCAGTCTAATCCAATCGCATGGTTATATGCAAATATAACAGGCAGCATCTTACCCAATCACATCAATCCAAATTTCCTCTGCGGAACATTGGGACAAGTAGGCAAAAATAAACAGAAGGATTTGACCGCGGTTCAACTGTTAAATATCACAGATAAAAGGAGCTTAGTTACCAGTATCTTTGTTAATATGTCTGGTAAAAAAGTTCACGCTGAAAACGGTATATTCAAAGACGAGTGGATGGAACAGTATGTATTAATTCGCCCCGCAACTACTGCAGCACAAAACCAATGTGCTTGATATGCATCGAGTCCAATGTTAAGCGCCATTATGACACCAGGCATAGTAATTTCGATCAGACGTATATCCCCTGAACACAGAGGTGAGAACAAACAAGATTAACCAACTCAAATCCCAATATGAGAGGTCCTACAAAATCCTTGTCAATTCCCTGGCAGCCCAACAACGTGCAATGGAGTGTTCACTGAGGATAGCTTGGGTTTTGGGAAAACACACAAAAAAAAAACATTTTCAGATGCTGAGATAGTAAAAAAAATGCATGTGTGAAGTTGCTGACACCTTGCTAGAAGGTAAAGAAAAAGATGAGCTCAGGAAAAAGATCAAACCGATCCCACTGTCAGATTCCAAAGCAATGAGTAGAACTGAAATATTAGCTGAAGATTTAGCTTCACAACGTGATGAGGCCATTCAGAATGCAACATGCATAAGGAGAAAAGATGGTGCCGACAGACATGGCAGCTCTGCTTCTAGCTCCTAAGCAACTTTGCAGTATTAATATTTTTTTGTGTTATTTGTTATATTATTAGCCCAAAACGTTTTTTGTGTTATTACATACAGCTGGAAAGAACTTTTGGATACTGGGGCGGCGATAAAACCAGCATTACGACCAGGAATACGACTTTCTACTGTATTTCAGTCAATGCCATTCCGACATTGCTTGTCCTAATATTTATATATTTCTTAATGCCATTATTTTACTTTTAGGTTTGTATGCATTGTTGTGAATTGCTAGATATTACTGCACTGTTGGAGCGAGGAACACAAGCATTTCGCTACACCCGCAATAACATCTGCTAAATATGCGTATGTGACCAATACAATTTGATTTGATAACACTGATAATTGCCCAGCTTCTGGTGATTGTCAGATTTTATAACGAAACAAAGAAGGAATTCTGTGAGGAACTGTTGGGCTTAACAAATCTAGAAGAAGACACACAGGGAGAGGATATCCATGAGGCCATCAAAGGGATTCTGACAAAAAGGGGGAGAGATCTGAAGTCAGTGGTCTCCACAGATGGAGCTCCAGCCATGATAGGAAAGGGAGGGGACTGGTTGCACTTTTGAAAGAGGACCACCCTGATCAGACATCATATCACTGCATCATCCATCAATCTGTCCTGTGTGCCAGTGGGGGAAAAGAGTATTCTGAAGTCATGACAACGATAATGAAAATGATCAACTTTTTGAGAGCAACATCATCCCTACAACCGCATGCTACGAAGCATTCTGACAGAGGCCAATGCCAGGATTGATGACAACAATGTCAGATGGCTCAACAAAGGCAGGGTTTTGGGAATCTATTGGGCCATTCGGGCGGAAATCTAAGCTTTATTATCAGAGCAAAAGAGTGACAAGGCAACTCAGTTTTCAGAGTTTTTAGAAGATGAGGAGAAGATGGAAACAGTTGCATTTTTGACAAACATTACATCACATCTTAACCAACTGAATGTTTAGCTGCAGGGACGGGACAACACAGTGTGTTATATGATAACAGCAGTCCAGGCTTGTTGTAATTGGTATTTTATTAGGATCCCATTAGCTGTTGCAAAAAGCAGCAGCTACTCTTCCTTGAGTCCACAGAAAACATGAAACATGACATAATACAGAACATTAATAGACAAGAACAGCTCAAGGACAGAACTACATCAAATCAAAAATACAAAAGGCACACATAGCCTACATACTGTATCAGTACATACACACAAACTATCTAGATCAAATAGGGGAGAGGTGTTGTGCCATGAGGTGTTGCTTTATCTGTTTTTTGTAACCAGGATGACTGTTCACTTGAGCATTATGAAATGTAACGGAGTTCCATACAATAATGGCTCTATATAATAGTGTACGCTTTCTTGAATTTGTTCTGGATTTGGGGACTGTGAAAAGACCCCTGGTGGCATGTCTGGTGAGGTAAGTTTGTATGTCAGAACTGTGTGTAAGTTGACTATGCAAACAATTTTCTTATAAAAAGAAGAAGTGATGCAGTTAGACTCTCCTCAGCTCTTAACCAAGAGAGACTGGCATGCATAGTATTTATATCAACCCTCTGATTACAATGAAGAGCAAGACATGCTCTGTTCTGGGCCAGCTGCAGCTTAACTAGGTCTTTCCTTGCAGCACTTGACCACACGACTGGACAATAATTAAGATAAGACAAAACTAGAGCCTAGGAGACTTGCTTTCTGGAGTGTGGTGTCGAAAAGCAGATCATAGCTTTATTACGGACAGACCTCTCCCCATCTTTACAACCATTGAATCTATATGTTTGACGATGACAGTTTACAATCTAATGTAACGCCAAGTAATTTAGTCTCCTCAAATAGTTCAACAGCTGCACAACTCACTACCAAATTCAGCTGAGGTCTAGAACTTAGAGAATTATTTGTACCAAATACAATATTCTTAGTTTTAGAGATGTTCAGGACCAGTTTATTACTGGCCACCCATTCCAAAACAGACTGCTCTTTGTTAAGGGTTTCAGTGACTTTATTAGCTGTGGTTGCTGATAGGTGTATGGTTGAGTCATCAGCATACATGGACACACGTGCTTTGTTTAATGCCAGTGGCAGGTCATTGATAAAAATAGAAAGAGTAGAGGGCCTAGAGAGCTACCCTGCGGTACACCACACTTGACATTAGAGAAGCTTCCATAAAATAAAACCCTTTGAGTTCTATTAGATAGATAGTTCTGAATCCACGATATGGCAGAGGTTGAAAAGCCATACACACATACATTTTTTCAACAACAGGTTATGGTAAAAAATATCAAAGGCCGCACTGAAATCTAACAGTACAGCTCCCACAATCTTCTTATTGTCAATTTCTTTCAACCAATCTTCAGTCATTTGTGTCAGTGCAGTACATGTTAGAGTGCCCTTCTCTATAAACATGCTGCAAGTCTGTTGTTAATTTGTTTACAGAGAAATAGTATTGTATTTGGTCAAACTTGGCTCTCTCATCCCTTCCAGGGTTCTGGGAGGGAGGGTGGACAATGAGCCTGTCAGCGGATGTAAGCAATGTCCCCACGCTCTCTGGCAACTTCCATGGCTGGTATAAGTTCATTCCTCTTCTGGCGCACAGCTTCAGGATAGTCCTCGTTGAGGAAGATACAGTGCCTTGCAAAAGTATTCATCCTGTAACAAACTGTAATTTAAATTGATTTTTATTTGGATTTCATGTAATGGACATACACAAAATAGTCCAAATTGGTGAAGTGAAATGAAAAAAATAACTTCTTTAAAAAAATTAAAAGAATTCAAAATGGAAAATTGGTGCGTGCATATGTATTCACCCCCTTTGCTATGAAGCCCACAAATAAGATCTGGTGCAACCAATTACCTTCAGAAGTCACATAATTAGTTAAATAGAGTCCACCTGTGTGTAATCTAAGTGTCACATGATCTCAGTATATACACACCTGTTTTGAAAGGCCCCAGAGTCTGCAACACCACTAAGTATGGGGCACCACCGAGTAAGTGGCACCATGAAGACCAATGAGCTCTCCTAACAGGTCAGGGATAAAGTTGTGGAGAAGTACAGGGTTATAAAAAAAAATATCAGAAATTTTGAACATCCCACATAGCACCATTAAATCCGTTCTTAAAAAATGGAAAGAATATGGCACCACAACAAACATGCCAAGAGAGGGCCGCCCACCAAAACTCACAGACCAGACAAGGAGGGCATTAATCAGAGAGCCAATAAAGAGACCAAAGATAACCCTGAAGGAGCTGCAAAGCTCCACAGCGGAGATTGTACTATCAGTCCATAGGACCACTTTAAGCCGTACACTCCACAGACCTGGGCTTTACAGAAGAGTGGCCAGAATAAAGCCATTGCTTTAAGAAAAAAATGAGCAAATATGTTTGGTGTTCACCAAAAGGCACGTGGGAGACTCCCCAAACATATGGAAGAAGGTACTCTGGTGAAAATGCTATGTCTGGCGTAAACCCAACACCTCTCATCACCCCGAGAACATCTTCTAAAATGAAGCATGGTGGTAGCAGTATCATGCTGTGCTGAAATTTTTCATCGGCAGGGACTGGGAAACTGGTCAGAATTGAAGGAATGATGGATGGAGCTAAATACAGGGAAATTCTTGAGGGAAACCTGTTTCAGTCTCCCAGAGATTTGAGACTAGGACTGAGGTTCACCTTCCAGCAGGACAATGACCCTAAGCATACTGCTAAGTAACTCTCAAGTGGTTTAACTTTTTATGGCTGCAGGGGCAGTATTGAGTAGCTTGGATGAAAGGTGCCCATATCAAACAGCCTGCTCCTCAGTCATAGTTGCTAATATTTGCATATTATTATTAGTATTGGATAGAAAACACTCTGACGTTTATAAAACTGTTTGAATTATGTCTGTGAGTATAACAGAACTCATATTGGCATGCAAAATCCTGAGTTGAAATCAAAACAGGAAGTCAGAAATCTGAGCTTGTATGTATTCACCAGAGTCCCCAATGAAATCCCCTTGAGATATGAATGATGTTGTACTGCCTAGGTGTTCCACTAGATGTCAACCATCAATATAAATTATAACGAGGCTTCTATGTTGTTGTGGGAGTGAATGAGAGCAGAATATATCAGATGTCCATCAAGCAGCCATTTTGTGATCGTGCTTTTTCCTCATGGTAGTCACTTGCTCACGAAGACAAGAAGGAATACTCCGGTTGGACCTTTATTGAAGCTATATGTTAAAAACATCCTAATGATTGATTCTGTACTTAGTTTGAAATGTTTCTTCGACCGGTAATATCACTTTTTGAAGTTTTTGTCCGATATAACGCTGATCAGAATTAGCGTTTGGATATATATACCAATATATATAATATATAATATATATATAACAAAAGAAGGTATTTGGACATAAATAACGGACATTTTTGAACAAAACAAACATTTATTGTGGACCTGGGATTCCTGGAGTGCTTTCTGATGTAGATTATCAAAGGTAAGGGAATATTTATCATGTAATTTCTTGTTTATGTTGACGCCATCTTTGCGGCTGTGGTGTTTTTACTTTTGAGCGCCGTCTCAGATTATTGCATGCGTTTCTTTTTCCGTAAAGTTTTTTTGAAATCTGACACAGCGGTTGCATTAAGGAGAGGTATATCTATAATTCCATGTGTATAACTTGTATTATCATCTACATTTATGATGAGTATTTCTGTTGAATGATGTGGCTATGCAAAATCACTTGATGTTTTTGGAACTAGTGAATCTAACGCGCCAATGTAAACTCTTTTTTGATATAAATATAAACTTTATCAAACAAAACATGCATGTATTGTGTAACAGGAAGTCCTATGAGTGTCATCTGATAAAATGAATCACTAACCTTGAATTATCTTCATCTTTATTTCTGGTTTTTGTGAATGCTATATTTTGCTGGAAAATGGCTGTGCTTATTGTGGTTTGGTGGAGACCTAACATAATCGTTTGTAGTGCTTTCGCTGAAAAGCCTATTTGAAATCAAACACTTTGGTGGGATTAACAATGAGAATAGCTTTAAAATTATATAAAACACGTATGTTTTAGGAATTGTAATTTCTGTGGTTTGAATTTGGCGCCCTCTATTTTCACTGGTAGTTGTCATATTGATCCCGGTATCGGGATTGCAGCCATAACAGGTTTTAAGGGGAAACATTTAAATGTCTTGGAATGGCCTAGTCAAAGCCAGACCTCAATCCAATTGATAATCTGTGGTATGACTTAAATATTGCTGTACACCAGCAGAACCCATCCAACTTGAAGGAGCTGGAGCAGTTTTGCCTTGAAGAATGGGCAAAAATCCCAGTGGCTACATGTGTGCCAAGCTTATAGAGACTTACCCCAAGAGACTTGCAGCTGTAATTGCTGCAAAAGGTGGCTCTACAAAGTATTGACTTTGGGGGTGGTGAATAGTTATGCAGGCTTCTGTTTTTTTGTCGTATTTCTTCTTTTTTGCATCTTCAAAGTGGTAGGCATGTTGTGTAAATTAAATTATACAACCCCAAAATCTATTTTAATTTCAGGTTGTAAGGTAACAAAATAGTGAAAATGCCAAGGGAGTTGAATACTTTCGCAAGTGTCACGTTCTGACCTTTTATTTCCTTTGTTTTGTCGTTATTTAGTATGGTCAGGGCGTGAGTTGGGGTGTTTTTCTATGATTTTGGGATTTCTATGTTTCGGCCTAGTATGGTTCTCAATCAGAGGCAGGTGTCAATAGTTGTCTCTGATTGAGAATCATACTTAGGTAGCCTGGGTTTCACGGTTTGTTTGTGGGTGATTGTCTATGTTAGTTGCTTGTGTCAGCACAGTTCTCATTATAGCTCCACGGTCGTTATTCGTTGATTGTTTTTGTATAGTTTGTATTCAGTGTTCAGTGCTTTCTTTAATTAATAAATCATCATGAACACATACCACGCTGCATTTTGGTCCGCTCCTTACGATGATCGTGACAGAATCACCCACCACGACAGGACCAAGCGGCGTGGTGACAGGCAGTGGCAGCAGGAGCAGCGCAAGGAGGACTGGACATGGGAGGACGTTTTGGACGGCAAGGGTTGCTACACTTGGGAGGAGATCCTGGCGGGAAAGGATCGCCGCCCATGGGAACAGGTGGAGGCAGCTAGGAGAGCAGAGGCAGCCAGAGAGAGGAACCGGCGATACGAGGGAACACGGCTGGCAAGGAAGCCCGAGAGGCAGCCCCAAAAATGTATTGGAGGGGGCACACAGGAAGTATGGCGAAGCCAGGTAGGAGACCTGCGCCAACTTCCTGTGCTTACCGGAGGGCGAGAGAGACCGGGCAGGCACCGTGTTATGCGGTGGAGCGCACGGTGTCCCCAGTGCAGGTGCATAGCCCGGTGTGGTACATACCAGCTCCTCGTATCGGCCGGGCTAGAGTGGGCATCGAGCCAGGTGCCATAAAGCCGGCTCTACACATCTGGTCTCCAGTGCGTCTCCTTGGGCCGGCATACATTGCACCAGCCTTACGCATAGTGTCCCCAGTTCGCCAGCACAGCCCAGTGCGGGCTATTCCACCTCGCCGCACTGGCAGGGCGACCAGGAGCATTCAACCAGGTAAGGATGGGCAGGCTCGGTGCTCAAGAGCTCCAGTGCGCCTGCATGGTCCGGTCTATCCAGTACCACCTCCACGCACCAGCCCTCCGGTGGCAGCCCCCCGCACCAGGCTGTCTCTCCGTCTCATCCCTACAGAGCTCCTCCGTCCAGCGCTGCCAGAGCTTCCGCCCCTCAGTCCGGAGGCGCCAGAGCCCCTCAGTCCAGAGGCGCCAGCGCTGCCGGATTCTCCCGCCTGTCCGGCGCTGCCGGATTCTCCCGCCTGTCCGGCACTGCCGGATTCTCCCGCCTGTCCGGCAGCGCCGGAGTCTCCCGCCTGTCCGGCGCTGCCGGAGTCATCCTTCACCCCGGCGCTGCCGGAATCTCCCGTCCATTCGAGGCGGACAATGAGGCGGAGAAAGACTGTGTTGAAGTGGGGTCCACGTCCCGCGCCAGAGCCGCCACCGCAGAAAGACGCCCACCCAGACCCTCCCCAAACTAGAAACTCCCCAGACATTAATCCCATTGAATCCTCAAGAGGCAGGTGGACAAACAAAAACCCACAAATTCTGACAAACTCCAAGCATTGATTATGCAAGAATGGGCTGCCATCAGTCAGGATGTAACCCAGAAGTTAATTGACAGCATTGACTATTGCATCAACTTCATGTAATTGTCAATAAAAGACTTTGACACTTATGAAATGCTTGTAATTATACTTCAGTATTCCATAGTAACATCTGACAAGAATATCTAAAGACACTGAAGCAGCAAACTTTGTGAAAATGTATATTTGTGTCATTCTCAAAACCTTTGGCCCCGACTGTAGTCAATGAACAGCATTCTCACATAGGTGTTCCTTTTGTCCAGGTGGGAAAGGGCAGTGTGGAATGCGATTAAGATTCTGTCATCTCCTGGGGCGGTATGCAAATTGTCATATGATAGACATTATGATGAGAAATTACAGATAAAACATATCGGTGCTCATTGGCCATTGGACATAAACATTACACAATAAATTGGAAATCGCAAATTCAACAATGAATGGTTTGGAAGGAATCAGTGGCTAACTGCAAGTATTGAAAAAGCAATCACTAGCCTACTATTCAGTGGAGTGGATGTATGGTCCAAGTCTGGGTTTAAGGGTCTCTTGTCCAAGCTTAAAAGGATAAACATTCAACGTTGGATATGCTGTCAATCCAGCATGACTTCTGCTGCTTTCAAAACAACTGGAAAATCGGAACTGGTAAATCTCAGACTTCAGTGTGGTCAAGACAACGGGGAACAAAAACGAGCTCCAACTGGGAAAATACGCTTGGAATTCCAAGTCGGGAACTCGGGCCTCTTTCTAAAGCTCCGACCTGAAGATCACTAACATCATGATTCAACCTTGTTTTTTTCAGAGTTCCCTGTTGTCTTGAAAGCACCATAAATACAGATAATGACAGACTTTGATGATAAAGTTTGATGACAAAATTTGCCCATGAAAGACCTCCACGCCACCTTTCTGTTCAAGTGAGCACAGCACAACAAGGTGAGTCCAAAAATGTATTGTATGTTGCTGCATACATTATGTAATATGCCAGGGAGATATGGATACTGTAGCTAAGAAAGTAATACTACGTGTATGTTGTGTAGTAAAAGCTGTTAGTTACCTATGCCTCACCCTAACAATTTGGTCCCTTTTCCCCATATAATTTAGCCCACTGTTCTGATTTGGTGGTGCACATTTATTGTAAGAGATTTAATTGTCTGCTTATATGCCCCTTTTACTTATCCTATGGTTCTGACTTGATGTCCAGGGAGAACACTGTAAGAACGGCCCATGTTCTGAATTCTGGCGCTGTACATTTCAAAAGTGCTGAACAAATAGTTATATTGACTACGTCCGTCCTAGCTCGCTCATTAATGTCTTAATCTAAATTACGGATTGCCTCTTATTTGCTCGTCGTCCCCTTATGCCATAGTTTTTACATCTCAATTTTCAGAAGAAACCACATTTGGTTAAGCAAGTCAGCCATATCAGCTATGATTTTCTTAAGTCAGTAAATGAGGCTGAATAAACTATTTCGCTGCCAGACAAGACTCCACTGATAGCCAGGTGTAGCATTGGTTAGGTGTTGGGACTGCTGTTTGGACTCTGCTGTTGGGACAGGTCTCTCTTTATGTAGTGTTGTGTTGTTTCTCTTGTCATGATGTGTGTTTTGCCCTATATTTTTATTTGATTTTTAATCCCAGCCCCCGTCCCCGCAGGAGGCCTTTTGCCTTTTAGTAGGCCGTCAATGTAAATAAGAAATTGTTCATAACTGACTTGCCCAGTTAAAAATAAAAAATAAAAAACTGCTTTATGTAGGCCCTAACAGATGATGGGTTATGTTGTGGCTTTGCTGACATGCAACTTTTAATTATTTATTTTTTAATTAAAAAAAAGGTTTCCCCAGCCAGATTTACATCTTAAAATTGCCACTGACCAGGACAAAGCAGATTTCTCATACGACTGTAGGTTTGGCTTCCCACTGAACTCAACAGAATGGCTCTTTTCTTGTCATCTTCTATTTAGTTTGACCAAGTATTTCACAGTATTCCTCCCATGATTGATCATCGAATGCAAAAAGATATACCGATCCAACCATGGCAGCCATTTCTCTGTTAGCAACTAGCTTTAGCAGTCCAGCTCCTGAATACCTGAAACGTGAACTTTTCATGTTCAGCGGCTCCCAACTCCAGTCCTTTAATACCCCCAACAGCACATATTTTTTGCTGTAGCCCCGGAAAAACATACCTGATTCAACTCAGAGTGCCTGATGATTAATTGACAAGTTGAAATATGCATGTTTGTCCGGGGCTACAATAAACTGTACTGTTGGGGGTTCTCGAGGACCGGAGTTGGGAACTATGATGGCATTAGCCTTATGAACATTTGCAATGCACCTCTTGACATTGTGCATCTGAAGCAGAGAATAGCTTAACTCACATTGTTTACATATTGTACATATTGTTCAGTTTACATATTGACTTCTTGGGTATGACGCTACAAGTTTGGCACACCTGTATTTGGGGTGTTTCTTCCATTCTTCTCTACAGATCCTCTCAAACTCTGTCAGGTTGGATGGGGAGCATTGCTGCACAGCTATTTTCAGGTCTTGGTCATCTCCCTGACCATGGCCATTCTCCCCTGTTTTCTCAGTTTGGCTGAGTGGCCAACTCTGGGAAGAGTCTTGGTGGTTCCAAACTTTTTCTATTTAAGAATGATGGAGGCCACTGTGTTCTTGGGGACCTTCAATGCTGCAGACATTTCTTGGTACCCTTCCCCAGATCTGTGCCTCGACACAGATCTGAAGTTCTATGGACAATCCGGAGTTCTATGGACAATTCCTTCGACCTCATGGCTTGGTTTTTGCTCTGACATGCACTGTCAACTGGGACTTTATATAGAGAGATGTGTGCCTTTCAAAATCATGTCCAATCAATTGAATTTACCACAGGTGGACTCCAATCAAGTTGTAGAAACATCTCAAGGATGGTCAATGCACTTGAGCTCAATCTCAAGTCTCATAGCAAAGGGTCTGAATACTTATGTAAATAAGGTATTTCTGTTTTTATTTTAATAAATGTGCAAAAAAGACTAAAACCTGTTTTCACTTTGTCATTATGGGGTATTGTGTGTGGATTGATGAGAAAAAATAAATATGAACTCAATTTTAAAATGAGGCTGTAAGGTAACAAAATGTGGAAAAAGTCAAGGGGTCTGAATACGTTCTGAATGCACTGTATACCAGTAGACAATTTGAGGCTAATCATTATGCAAGATTTTGTACATGACTTGTGCTGACATGAAATTGTTTAGTGCAAATCCAACCCTTGTAATCTAGGTAGTGAAATGTCTGGAGCAGGAGATGATGGGACCCTTCTCTTCAAACATACACACAACTACTACCACCAAGTTTAATGCCAGATACTTTTCTCCCAGAAGGTCTGAGCGGCACTTGGAAGTACTACTATGATAATGAAGATGGTTTTCCTAAGACTACCATGACCATGTAATTGTTATGTTAAATATGTTTAAATTGTAAAAGAAAGAAAATAGGCTATAAGAAATATTTTTTATTCAATGGGGCTAGGCAAACCAGAGATGACAATCCTTTTCATTTCACCCATACAGCATTATAGCCTATTATTAAAGTATAGTATGTTTACAATATCATAAACAATAGTATTTTACATGTTCCAGATTACATTTTATATATTCATATTGTTTAAGGTGGTACTTTTGTCATGACAACAAGGTGATGGTGCTTTCTACTCAAATGGCACAGAATCATGTGACAACCATCTCGTATAACTGAGGGATGTTTCCTTTCATATCTGGAAAAGGACAAAGTAGAAGTAGAAACTGATGCTGCTGCAGCATTGCTCATCTTCACAGGGGGAATCCAGTCAACATGGGTGTCTTGATAGAGGTCATCTGGTGAGCCTACAGTAGAATATAAACAAACGAAAAACACACCTGATGTTGGAATAGCACTTTAGGTCACCTATACCATCTGGCTCTTAATTGTTTGGATGTGTTTAATTCATTCAGGTGTTGTGTTATATAAAGATTAAATCTATTGTTGGGCTGGAACAGCCAATAGTCAACACAGCAGGTTGTCCTATCCCATTGAGGTTTTTGTCCTCAAAATGTTGTAATGTCCAATGTTGTAATGTCCATACATTTTCCCACCTGAATAAAGTTCTCAATAGGTTATCGTATGACTATATAATAACCACTGGAGTTTTTTGGGGACAATGTCCTCCAGGCTATTTAAATGTCATGTTGTACAAATTGCTTCTCCCCTTTTCATGGTCATGGCTAGAAGGGATCCAGTTTTTGTCAAATTAACATCATATTCTAGATTACATGGTTGCATTCAAGACAAGGTCGTTTTTATTGATATGTTGTCAGTCTCAGTTGAGTAGGGCTACGCTAACATTGTATTAAAAAAGATTCTGCTAATGTCTCCAGTCATATAAAGTGTAATAAAGTGCATCAAATGTTTTTCAAAGGCCACATTTTTTCCAGTGGAAAGGAAAGAAATGTATATATTATAGCATATAAACCTATGCCACTACTGTTACGGTTTTCGTCCTCTTCTGCGGAGGAGCCGGAAGGATCAGACAAACGCAGCGTGGTAAGTGTCCATGTTAATTTTAATAAATAAACTGAACACTGCAATAACCAAAAAACAACAAAGAGAGAGAGTGAACGAAACGAAACAGTTCTGTAAGGTGAAGACACACAAAACAGAAAACAACTACCCACAACCCATAGTGGGAAAACAGGCTGCCTAAGTATGGTTCTCAATCAGAGACAACGATAAACAGCTGCCTCTGATTGGGAACCATACCAGGCCAAACATAGAAATACAAAAACATAGAACAACACATAGAATACCCACCCCAACTCATGCCCTGACCAAACTAAAATAGAGACATAAAAAAGGAACTAAGGTCAGGATGTGACAACTACGAGTTTATTAATAGCTTAAATATGGAATAGTAGGTTTACATAAATCTGCAAATGTGACTATATAGGCATGCAATCATTTGTTATAAAGGTGTCTTTTTATGGTAAAAAAATTGCTTCCCCAAAACTTGAAACTCACTCGACACTACAAAACTACAAGCTATCGAGCTAGCTAATATTGGTTTACTTAGTGTTGTTGTTAACACCTGGTTAGATAAACTAAACTCAAAATAATCTGTCAGATTTACCAGTGATGAAATTATCGTAGCAGACCCTGTACTGACAGCTGTCTGTGTTCAGGTGTTGATGGGCAAAAAGGTTTCTTTGCTTTTCTGACTTGAGTCTTATCTCCTTGGTGGAATCTGTAAACATTTTGTTTTCTTTTTCCATTGTCTTTCCTGCCTTGTAAGAGCAGCCAAATAATCCACAGAAAATTATTGTGGCTGCCAGGAGGCATTGTAGGCTGAAATGGAATGGTATCAAACACATCAAACATATGGAAACCACATGTTAGACTCCAGTCCATTCATTCCACTCCAACCATTACAATAAACCCGTCCTCCTATAGCTCCTCCCACCAGCCTCTTCTGATTGACACACCAAACAGATGGGCTGTTTATCCTCCAGGCAGTATAGAGGCCTCACACAGGTTTTTTTTAGCCAGGATACAGGGAGGATTACCCATTGAAAATCTCTTCCTGAAAATGGGACATTCCTGAAGCCCCTTCGACTCCCAGCATTGCTGCAGACAGACTTTACAGTAGCGGTGGCTACACGTTAGGATGACGGGATCCTTGAAGATGTCACAGAACAGAGGATACATTTTCCTCTGGGAGAGATGATCTGGAACGGGAAGCCATTTTCTCAGTCCCACTCACCCCCTGAAAAAGCTCAATTACATAAAAACATCAATAAACACAGTGCCAAGGGTGTGCAAAGCTTTCAAGACAAATGGTGGCTACTTTGAAGAATCTTTAATATAAAATATATTTTGATTTGTTTAACACTTTCTTGGTTACTTTTTTGATTCCATATGTGTTATTTCATTGTTTTGATGTCTTCAGTATTATTCTACAATATAGAAAATAGTACAAAAATAAGAAAAACCCTTAAGTAGGTGTGTCCAAACTTTTGAATGGTACTGTATATAGTGCTATTTCCATTTCAATTGTTGTTTTTTTATTGCCATTTTCATTATTTTATTTCACTTTGTACTGCATGTTGGAGCTCGGGGCTAAGATTTTCACTGTACCCTGCAATCACACATGCAACCCTGTACATGTGACTATTAAACACTCAGAATCTGATAGGGCATTTATGGGTGAGAAAGTGAACTTGCCATTTCCAAAAATGAGTTCAGTGGGGAATGGGGATTCCCTGCTTTGTGATCTGATGCATACATCTACATCCAGGGTTTCATTAAATAAGCATAGGCACTATACGTTTTTATTGCACATTTACAGTGCCTTGCGAAAGTATTCGGCCCCCTTGAACTTTGCGACCTTTTGCCACATTTCAGGCTTCAAACATAAAGATATAAAACTGTATTTTTTTGTGAAAAATCAACAACAAGTGGGACAAAATCATGAAGTGGAACGACATTTATTGGATATTTCAAACTTTTTTAACAAATCAAAAACTGAAAAATTGGGCGTGCAAAATTATTCAGCCCCTTTACTTTCAGTGCAGCAAACTCTCTCCAGAAGTTCAGTGAGGATCTCTGAATGATCCAATGTTGACCTAAATGACTAATGATGATAAATACAATCCACCTGTGTGTAATCAAGTCTCCGTATAAATGCACCTGCACTGTGATAGTCTCAGAGGTCCGTTAAAGGCGCAGAGAACATCATGAAGAACAAGGAACACACCAGGCAGGTCCGAGATACTGTTGTGAAGAAGTTTAAAGCCGGATTTGGATACAAAAAGATTTCCCAAGCTTTAAACATCCCAAGGAGCACTGTGCAAGCGATAATATTGAAATGGAAGGAGTATCAGACCACTGCAAATCTACCAAGACCTGGCCATCCCTCTAAACTTTCAGCTCATACAAGGATAAGACTGATCAGAGATGCAGCCAAGAGGCCCATGATCACTCTGGATGAACTGCAGAGATCTACAGCTGAGGTGGGAGACTCTGTCCATAGGACAACAATCAGTCGTATATTGCACAAAGCTGGCCTTTATGGAAGAGTGGCAAGAAGAAAGCCATTTCTTAAAGATATCCATAAAAAGTGTTGTTTAAAGTTTGCCACAAGCCACCTGGGAGACACACCAAACATGTGGAAGAAGGTGCTCTGGTCAGATGAAACCAAAATTGAACTTTTTGGCAACAATGCAAAACGTTATGTTTGGCGTAAAAGCAACACAGCTCATCACCCTGAACACACCATCCCCACTGTCAAACATGGTGGTGGCAGCATCATGGTTTGGGCCTGCTTTTCTTCAGCAGGGACAGGGAAGATGGTTAAAATTGATGGGAAGATGGATGGAGCCAAATACAGGACCATTCTGGAAGAAAACCTGATGGAGTCTGCAAAAGACCTGAGACTGGGACGGAGATTTGTCTTCCAACAAGACAATGATCCAAAACATAAAGCAAAATCTACAACGGAATGGTTCAAAAATAAACATATCCAGGTGTTAGAATGGCCAAGTCAAAGTCCAGACCTGAATCCAATCGAGAATCTGTGGAAAGAACTGAAAACTGCTGTTCACAAATGCTCTACATCCAACCTCACTGAGCTCGAGCTGTTTTGCAAGGAGGAATGGGAAAAAATTTCAGTCTCTCGATGTGCAAAACTGATAGAGACATACCCCAAGCGACTTACAGCTGTAATCGCAGCAAAAGGTGGCGCTACAAAGTATTAACTTAAGGGGGCTGAATAATTTTGCACGCCCAATTTTTCAGTTTTTGATTTGTTAAAAAAGTTTGAAATATCCAATAAATGTCGTTCCACTTCATGATTGTGTCCCACTTGTTGTTGATTCTTCACAAAAAAATACAGTTTTATATCTTTATGTTTGAAGCCTGAAATGTGGCAAAAGGTCGCAAAGTTCAAGGGGGCCGAATACGGCACAAAACGTTTGTCAAACAAAAATATGTTTCTGTCTCTGGCTTGCATAGCACAGGTGGTGGTCACCTTCACTGTAGTAGGCCAGCCTAATAAACTCTAATAAACGCTAAAAAATAAACGTCCCTTTCAGGACCCTGTCTTTCAAAGATAATTCGTAAAAATCCAAATAACTTCACAGATCTTCATTGTAAAGGGTTTAAACACTGTTTCCCATGCTTGTTCAATGAACCATAAACAATTCATGAACATGCACCTGTGGAACGGTCGTTAAGACACTAACAGCTTACAGACAGTAGGCAATTAAGGTCACAGTTATGAAAATGTACGACACTAAAGAGGCCTTTCTACTGACTCCGAAAAACACCAAAAGAAAGGTGACCAGGGTCCCTCCTCATCTGCTTGAACGTGCCTTAGGCATGCTGCAAGGAGGCATGAGGACTGCAGATGTGGCCAGGGCAATAAATTGCAATGTCCGTACTGTGAGACGCCTAAGACAGCGCTACAGGGAGACAGGACGGACAGCTGATCGTCCTCACAGTGGCAGACCACGTGGAACAACACCTGCACAGGATCGGTACATCTGAACATCACACCTGCAGGACAGGTACAGGATGGCAACAACAACTGCCCGAGTTACACCAGCAATGCACAATCCCCCCCATCAGTGCTCAGACTATCCGCAATAGGCTGAGAGAGGCTGGACTGAGGGCTTGTAGGGCTGTTGTAAAGGCAGGTCCTCACCAGACATCATCGGTAACAACATCACATATGGGCACAAACCCACCATCACTGGACCAGACAGGACTGGAAAAAAGTGCTCTTCACTGACGAGTCATGGTTTTGTCTCACCAGGGGTGTTTGTCAGATTCGCGTTTATCGTCAAAGGAATGAGCGTTACACCGAGGCCTGTACTCTGGAGCGGGATCGATTTGGAGGTGGAGGGTCCATCATGGTCTGGGGCAGTGTGTCACAGCATCATCGGACTAAGCTTGTTGTCATTGCAGGCAATCTCAACGCTGTGCGTTACAGGGAAGACATCCTCCTCCCTCATGTGGTACCCTTCCTGCAGGCTCATCCTGATGTAACCGATGTAAAATGGCTAGCTAGTTAGCGGTGGTGCACGCAAATAGCGTTTCAATCGGTGACGTCACTCGCTTTGATACCTTGAAGTAGTGGTTCCCCTTGCTCTGCAAGGGTCGTGGCTTTTGTGGAGCGATGGGTGACGATGCTTCGTGGGTGTCAGTTGTTGATGTGTGCAGAGGGTCCCTGGTTTGAGCCCGGCGAGGGGATGGACTAAAGTTATACTGTTACACTGACATGACCCTCCAGCATGACAATGCCACCAGCCATACTGCTCGTTCTGTGTGTGATTTCCGGCAAGACAGGAATGTCAGTGTTCTGCCATGGCCAGCAAAGAGCCCGGATCTCAATCCCATTGAGCACATCTGGGACCTGTTGGATCGGAGGGTGAGGGCTAGGGCCATTCCCCCAGAAATGTCCGGGAACTTGCAGGTGCCTTGGTGGAAGAGAGGGGAAACATCTCATAGCAAGAACTGGCAAATCTGGTGAAGTCCATGAGGAGGAGATGCACTGCAGTACTTAATGCAGCTGGTGGTCACACCAGATACTGACTGTTACTTTTGATTTTGACCCCCCCCCATTGAGGGACACATTATTCAACTGTTAGTCACATGTCTGTCTCAGTTGAATCTTGTTATGTTCATACAAATACTTACACATGTTAAGTTTGATGAAAATAAATGCAGTTGACAGTGAGAGGACATTTCTATTTTTGCTGAGTTCATATAGGCTAGTGTACGAATGGTGCATTAATAGTCCAGCCTATTAATTCATTTCTAATTTACACATCTGTCTTCACTGTTTCATTCTTGCACAATTTATGCATCTCAGTTGGCAGCTCCACTGGCCTCTCTCTCTTCCATTTAATAGCTCTTGAACCAGCAGCCTAGCCCAATGCGTTCCTAGAAATATATCAATATAATATATCAATACCTTGCTCTTGCTTGATGGATATAAAATAGGCTACAGCGTTCAAAATGAACTGGCGGGAACGTTTGAATGGCTAGAGCTTTGGTGTGATTGTGATCACATTGGCTGGTGGTAAAAATTAAATAAACGTGAATCCTCCCTCACCTAATTTTTATGTTTACAATGACATGTATTACGTCAGAATACTCCATGTTTAAATGTTTCCAATCAAATTCATGAATTAAACTTTAGAATGTTTTCATATCAATCTAATTTGCATAAATATTGTGATTAGATGATAGCTCTGCGGGTAATATCAGGATAAAATCTTCTTATCTCTTCGAGCTCATTAATGATATAATGTTCATATTTGAAGATTGCGGAAAGGCAAGTCTCTTTGGAAATGGCAATGAGTGGCAAGAAGTGGAACGTTCGCTAAAGAGACTGGTATCCATGTTAGCCATTTTGTTGCCCAAGACCCGCTGTGAAACAAGCAAGAATAACTAAGTACTTCCAGGTCACAGATTTTTGGAATCATTCAGAATAAAAGTCCCATCCTGTAAACTTTGTAAATGAATAGTTTGGGTGAAAATTACGGAAAATGTGCACAATTATCAATATTTTATAGTAGTTATCTTACAAAGAATAATTACAAGTATTTCTATAAGATATTATGTCATTCTAGTTCCTAATCCACAGAGGTTACTCCCAGAGTCGCTGCTCATTTGGCGGCCCTTATTCGCCTTATTCTGGAATGTCACAGTAATCTCTATGCCAGTTAGCCCACTGGACACTGCATTCTGCACCTGTGATAGAATGATTGTTACAAAAAAGGCATTCAGTGAAAATCCCATTACTAACAATTGTGTGACTGAGGACTATGTGGTCAACTTAATCAAAACACATGCAAGTCTCATCATAAATTTACCTTGCTATTGTTCCCAATGAGATGAGACCACTTATACTTACCATACTTTAGGCATTACCGCCCAACTACAAGGATATTTTACAAACCTTATTCACCCAGAAAAACAATAACACTAGACACTAAATAACACTAAAAAAGCATGATGCTTAAATACATGTTTAAATACATTTTATACCCTACTCACCTGGACTCCATAAACCTACCTTGCTTCACCAACATGAGATTTGACAGAATACTTACAGATTCCCCACATTAATACAGCAGTTCTGTTGATCCACAAATACATGTTAACATACCCAATACATCATGACATTCTCAATTCAGCTTTCATCCAACAAAACATTTGGTCTAACTGCTATGTTTGTTTGTTTTTGCAGAGTACTCTATTCAGGTCAATAGTTTAAGTCATTTCGTCAAAACAACATGATATGATGGATGCCTACAGTCATTTGATGTGCTGCTGTGATGTCCTGAGTGGCATAGTGGTCTAAGGGACTGCATCTCAGTGAAAGAGGAGTCACTACAGTCCCTGGTTCGATTCCAGGCTGAATCACATCTGGCCATGATTGCGCACAATTGGCCCAGCGTCGTCCGGGGTAGGCCGTCATTGTAAATAGGAATTTGTTCTTAACTGACTTGCCTAGTTAAATAAAATAAAGGTTAAATAAAAATGTTAAGCCTGACTATTTTATCATTACATAAGGCAGTATTGCGCACTTTCATCTATACAAGGAACAAAGAAAATAGGCCACAATTACAAGACCAAATTTCCGAACTGAATTTGGTCAAAGGGCTTTTATGTACTCTGCGCCAACGGCTTGGAACGCCTTACTAAATACTTTTAAACTGGAAGAACTTGTCCCGATTGGTGTTTTTAAATCAATGATGCAGGATTTTGAGGCTGATTCCCTGACCAGTCAATATTTTTAATTAGCTGTTTTACGATTTTGTTATACTCTTGTGAATTCTATGTTTTTTGACTAGATTACTTGTAGTTTTTCATGTTGTCTGTCTGTAATTGTGTAATGACTTGGTGCTACCTATCTTGGCCAGGACGCTCTTGAAAAAGAGATTTCAAATCTCAATGAGCCCTTCCTGGTTAAATAAAGGTTAAATAGAAAAGTAATGCAGAGATTGATCATATCATCTAAGAACTCTATCATAATGTTAGCCTATGGATTATAGTAACTGTCACCACAACACATGTAGGCTGCTTGTATGCTGTAATCGCTTATGTTAACTAATGTTAGACTTAGAACTGTAAGTGGATTTGCTTATTAGCTTACCTTCCACAAAATTGAGGCTGCATGACTTTCCAAGGACAGCGATGCAATCGCATCCAGCCATCTCTACGGATCCGTTGTTGGATGCAAGTACACAAGCAGGTCAAAGCTAGTAAACTGAGCTGCTTGATTGGCTGGGCTGAACATCGGCCTTCAAAAATACCAATCCTTTTCCCTCCTCCTGTTGAAGCCGTTTGTGTGTGTTCCCAAATGTGAGCCATGTTTTGTTTCCTGAGTAGAATGGAACCCCCTTTTACTGAGACACAATGTAAAGGGAATTGTGTACAATGGTGTAGTATGTCCAATATGAAACCGCACTGAACATTGTGCAATACCAACAATGGGCTAATTGGGGATTTAAAAGTGTTTTCTAAAGTTGATTATTATAATTATAATATTATTATTACTATTGTTATTATTAGTATTAATAGTAGCATTATAACAAATGTTTTTTATTTGTATTACTGTTACAGTGATAACTATCTGGTAATCATTACTTTTAATGATGTTAACATTGTCAATGCTATAATGTTATTTGTGCTATAAAGGCGATTCACTTTATTCCCTTTTTTATATTGTTAAACAACATTATACGTCTGCTAACATTTCCTCATAAAATGTTAAAGATTTTCGACCATTTGTATTATTTTTCACAATCTTCATTGTGGAACTTTTATTTTGAAGGACAATCGCCGAGGTCACGGCCTTATTCTGGCTAGGTCTTGCTTATTCTTGCTTGTGGAACGGAGGTCAAAGCAATCCGCGACAAGACTAGCTGCAGCCGTTGTTTTGAAGTACAGCTGTTTATTTTTTACTACCACTTCGGATTTTAATCATTGAAAACATCATCGAAGTACGATGTCAGATTTCGACCACAACCCGTTCGCGGACCCTGAATTCAATAATCCTTTTCAGGTAGGTGTAATACTCACCGGTCTGTCATTTGGCAATGCTAACTGGTTAGTCTGATTATTATAACTAGCAAACTATGTCATCTCTGTTGAGTGCATGTTAGCTTACTAAGCTAATGTTAGCTAGTTTTCTAACGGTAGCAGTGTCAGCTCGTTTCTCCTGGCATGACTGACAACATAGCAGCAGTAACGTCAGCTAGCTAGCTTGCAATACTTTCTAGGAAACGTTTAACATTAGCCTAGGTCGAAAATATATTGTCATCTTCAACCTAGACGTTAACAGTACAGTAACTCGCAATTCGTTATTTGGAACACATATAAAGTTGTACTATATCAGGCAATTATTTATAAACGATATTAGCTAGTAGAGTAAACTAGCTAGCTAGATGATTTAGCGTATTCTTGTCATGTGTGATGTTATCAGTGTCAGTATGCTTGCTGCTACATCTAGCTAGCTAACGTTAACTTGCTTATGATTTGCCACTCATCTATTGTGGTGCGTCTTAACCTGAACTGTTTATCTCTGCTAGACCGGCAGCGTATATGGTCTAACACACACACACACACACTTATGTGGCCTCATCTCATGTTGATTCATTAAGCACTTGTGAGTTATTCATTTAGGACAACTCATTGAAATTGATGTTGGTAGGCAGTTAGTGCTTGGCGTTACACATGACAGCAGTGTTACAGACATGGTGGACATGACAGCAGTGTTACAGACATGGTGGACATGACAGCAGTGTTACAGACATGGTGGACATGACAGCAGTGTTACAGACATGGTGGACATGACAGCAGTGTTACAGACATGGTGGACATGACAGCAGTGTTACAGACATGGTGGACATGACAGCAGTGTTACAGACATGGTGGACATGACAGCAGTGTTGCAAACTTCATCGGGCAGAAGTGTTGCTTGTATTGGACTGTGTAGCATTGACCATTTTTTAATGTTATGGGAAACAACATACCTTTATGTCCAAAACACGCCCTTTCACAACTGACACAATGCAGGTTAATCTTCAATGGCCACATGCTGATGCTTACTAATGTAAAGTCTGCAGAGTAGAAGTCTGAGTACAACCCACATGCTATGACAATGTGTGTCTGTGATGAATTAGGAATAAATAATCCAGGGGATTTGAAGAGGGGGTGAATGGGAGCACTGTTGGGGCACCTTTTGTTGTCAGTGATTCTGGGAATGATAATCCCAGTCTTTGAGGGTGTCCATCGGCTCAGATCGCTTTGGACACAACATAGGTAGTTTGGTCATCGTTCTGTGGTTTGGTGAAGGAAAATAACAATACCACAATATAACTCAAAAAAAAGGTTTCCTGACAACAAAAGCATATGTATAATTTCTAGGAACTGTATTTACCAGACATAAACATCAAATAAACATCTGAATCCAACTTTGTCCAAACTGCACCATATTCCTGCTGTGTAAACAGTGGTAGATTTTGTGGTAGGAAGTCTCGCATGAGGGGTGTGGTCTAATGGTAGCCCGACGTCTCAATGGTTGTCTAGGAATTCAATCACCACATTGTGATTGACAGGTAGAATACTCTATTCAAGCCAATAATTTAAGTTGTTTCATCAAAACAACATGATGGATGCCTACAGTCATTTGATGTGCTGCTGTGATGTCCTGAGGGGCGCAGCAGTCTAAGGCACTACAGTCCCTGGTTCAAATCCAGGCTGAATCGGGAGTCCCATTTGGCGGCGCACATCTGGCCCTGCGCTGTCCGGGTTTGGCTGGGGTAGGCCATCATTGTAAATAAGAATTTGTTCTTAACTGAGTTGTCTAGGAACATTTTAAAAGTAAAAAAATACAATTCTGTGACCCCACATTTGCTTTCCAGGAATTCTGCATTGATACCTGCTACTGTGGTGGTTGTAAGATGAGATGTTGCATTGCTTTCATTATGATAATTGTAGCCTATTTGTTACGTACGCCTCTAGGAAGAGCGAACGCAACACCCTGCTACAACTCAACTCCCCATGGAGTGAAAGGGATATGGGATTGTAGGTGCGAGTAAGGATGACAAAGGCACAGAATGGTACCGTTTACATGGAATTTATTCCATCACACAGTCATTTTGGGGAAAAGGGGCTGGACGGAACCAAAGAAAGTAAATGTCAAAGCCCCCTCTCCTACCTTACCTGCCTACCCACTACTTACCTAACTTAGCACCACCTGGTGCACTAACCAAAATACAGAGGGTGGTCCGCCCAGGTCTTACCTAGTGTGTGTATAGACAGTAAATACTGCGGGTTATGTATGCCCACAGGTCTCTTGCCTAAGCACTCCCTAGGTGTCCCCCCTGGGAACAAATTAAACAGAAAAGTACAAACAAGTTCAATAATCAAAACAGTCCTTTGGAAATAAACATACCTCCGCAGGACCGTTACAAAATACTTAACAAAAACCAACAGGACATACTAATCAAATCTCTCCTAACAACAACCAACACAGGATATCTCCCTTCTGAGCAACAGAACACTGGCTTATATAGCTGGAGAAGGAGTTGGTAATTGAAGACAGCTGTTTCTGACGAGAGGGTGGGGTCAGCTCCAATCATCAATGGGGCAGACCAATCAGCTGCTTAGAGGAATCTGGGAAGCCATCCTGAAACACACATACATACAAACAAAACCACAACACAGAAACGTAACGCTATTACTTAGATCTGTAGACTGTCAATGTAGAAGTGTCTCACCAGGGAGAAACTGTGTATTTGATCCTCACAGCACATTTTACCCTGTTTGCTTGGTGAACAGGTCCTGCTTTGTATTGTTTGCCTAGGCTGCTTCCTAGCTAAGTAAAACTCAACTCGATGATGTAGCCAACTTCATATCAACAGAGTTGAGCGGCAACTAGTTTGGGCGGACTGGAGCTCGCAACATCACATGGACATTTACCCGTGTAATTGCGGGCTATTTGGTTGCTGAAATCTGTAGTTTTGATAACTTAATTTTATGTGATGTCGCGACCTGCAGTCCGCCCACACTAGGCGCCGCTCAACTCCGTTGATGAGAAATAGGCCTGCATCGCAGAGTTCAGTTTTTACTTTGTTAGGTTACTTCCCAGGCTAGTTGTTCCTTGTTTTAGACACAAACCTCTTTCTTGCTTTCTCTCTCGCCTTTTCTCTCTCTGTTCCAATTAAATTATAGTTTAATCACTGCCACGGTTGCTTGCTAGCTCTCAACTCTGAGACACACACACACTCTTGTTCTTTAATCATTGCTTTGTCAATCCTGGGAGCAGCAGAGTTACCCTCATTAAATTCTGTCCCCTCCTTGCTCTTTGAATAATGTGGCTTGGCCTGTAGGTTGATGCTTAGGCCTATGTGTAAGGATGATTGATAATTGATTGTAAGCATGGTTTTATTGTTAGAGAAGGTGTGAATGGTGTACTTCCCACAGCTAACTGTGCTGTATATAAATGTGTGTAACTCAACACGAGTTGTGGTGTGCTAACCACAGTGCCACAAACAGTAATTTATTTATTGGGCTATACATGATTAGTCCCTCTTTGCATTTCTCTGCTCTCACGTATTGCTGCAGATTGTGGACCCCAGGAAGAGTAAATCAAATCAAATCAAATGTATTTATATAGCCCTTTGTACATCAGCTGATATCTCAAAGTGCTGTACAGAAACCCAGCCTAAAACCCCAAACAATGCAGGTGTAGAAGCACGGTGGCTAGGAAAAACTCCCTAGAAAGGCCAAAACCTAGGAAGAAACCTAGAGAGGAACCAGGCTATGTGGGGTGGCCAGTCCTCTTCTGGCTGTGCCGGGTGGAGATTATAACAGAACATGACCAAGATGTTCAAATGTTCATAAATGACCAGCATGGTCGTATAATAATAAGGCAGAACAGTTGAAACTGGAGCAGCAGCACGGTCAGGTGGACTGGGGACAGCAAGGAGTCATCATGTCAGGTAGTCCTGGGGCATGGTCCTAGGGCTCAGGTCCTCCGAGAGAGAGAGAGAAAGAAAGAGAGAATTAGAGAGAGCATATGTGGGGTGGCCAGTCCTCTTCTGGCTTTGCCGGGTGGAGATTATAACAGAGCATGGCCAAGATGTTCAAATGTTCATAAATGACCAGCATGGTCAAATAATAATATGGCAGAACAGTTGAAACTGGAGCAGCAGCACGACCAGGTGGACTGGGGACAGCAAGGAGTCATCATGTCAGGTAGTCCTGGGGCATGGTCCTAGGGCTCAGGTCCTCCGAGAGAGAGAGAGAGAGAGAGAGAAAGAGAGAATTAGAGAACGCACACTTAGATTCACACAGGACACCGAATAGGACAGGAGAGGTACTCCAGATATAACAAACTGACCCTAGCCCCCCAACACATAAACTACTGCAGCATAAATACTGGAGGCTGAGACAGGAGGGGTCAGGAGACACTGTGGCCCCATCCGAGGACATCCCTGGACAGGGCCAAACAGGAAGGATATAACCCCACCCACTCTGCCAAAGCACAGTCCCCACACCACTAGAGGGATATCTTCAACCACCAACTTACCATCCTGAGACAAGGCCGAGTATAGCCCACAAAGATCTCCGCCATGGCACAACCCAAGGGGGGGCGCCAACCCAGACAGGATGACCACAACAGTGAATCAACCCACTCAGGTGACGCACCCCCTCCAGGGACGGCATGAGAGAGCCCCAGTAAGCCAGTGACTCAGCCCCTGTAATAGGGTTAGAGGCAGAGAATTCCAGTGGAAAGAGGGGAACCGGCCAGGCAGAGACAGCAAGGGTGGTTTGTTGCTCCAGAGCCTTTCCGTTCACCTTCCCACTCCTGGCCAGACTACACTCAATCATATGACCCACTGAAGAGATGAGTCTTCAGTAAAGACTTAAAGGTTGAGACCGAGTTTGCGTCTCTGACATGGGTAAGCAGACCATTCCATAAAAATGGAGCTCTATAGGAGAAAGCCCTGCCTCCAGCTGTTTGCTTAGAAATTCTAGGGACAATTAGGAGGCCTGCGTCTTGTGACCGTAGCGTACGTGTAGGTATGTACGGCAGGACCAAATCAGAGAGATAGGTAGGAGCAAGCCCATGTAATGCTTTGTAGGTTAGCAGTAAAACCTTGAAATCAGCCCTTGCTTTGACAGGAAGCCAAGAGTAGCTGCTGCTATTGCAACAGCTAATGGCAACCTAAGAAATATATATATATATATATATAGTACCAGTCCAGTTTGGACACACCTACTCATTCCAGGGTTTTTCTTTATTTTTTAACTACATTGTAGATTAATAGTGAAGATATCAACTATGAAATTACACATGGAATCATGTAGTAACCAAAAAAGTTTTAAACAAATCCAAATATTTGAGCTTCTTCAAAGTAGCCACCCTTTGCCTTGATGACAGCTTTGCACATTCTTGGCATTGTCTCAACCAGCTTCATGAGGTAGTCACCTGGAATGCATTACAACTAACAGGTGTCCCTTGTTAATTTGTGGAATTTATTTCCTTAATGCGTTTGAGCCAATCAGTTGTGTTGTAACAAGGTAAAGGTGGAATACAGAAGACAGCCCTATTTGGTAAAAGACCAAGTCCATATTATGACAAGAACAGCTCAAATAAGCAAAGAGAAACAACAGTCCATTACTTTAAGACAGGAAGGTCTGACAATCTGGAAAATGTCAAGAACTTTGAAAGTTTCTTCAAGTGCAGTTGTAAAAACCAAGTGCTATGATAAAACTGGCTCTCATGAGGCCTGCCACAGGAAAGGAAGACCCACAGTTACCTCTGCTACAGAGAATAAGTTCATTAGAATTACCAGCCTCAGAAATTGCATCCCAAATAAATGTTTCAGAATTCAAGTAACAGACACATCTCAACATCAACTGTTCAGAGGAGACTGTGTGAATCAGTCCTCCATGGTCGAATTGCTGCAAAGAAACCACTAAAGGGCCCCCATTAAGAATAATAAAATATTTGCTTGGGCCAAGAAATACGAGCAATGAACATTAGATCGGTGGAAATCTGTCCTTTGGTCAAATTTGAGATTTTTGCTGCATTCTGCAGCGATACGCCAGCCTATCTGTTTTGCGCTTAGTGGGACTATCATTTGTTTTTCAACAGGACAATGACTTATAACACACCTCCAGGCAGTGTAAGGGCTCATTGACCAAGAAGGAGTGTGGAGTGCTGCATCAGATGACATGGCCTCCACAATTAAACAACCTAAACCCAATTGAGATGGTTTGGGATGACTTGGACCGCAGAGTGAAGGAAAACAGCCAACAAGTTCTCAGCATATGTGGGAACTCCTTCAAGACTGTTGGAAAAGCATTCCTCATGAAGCTGTTTGAAAGAATGCCAAAAGTGTGCAAAGCTGTCATCACGGCGAAGGGTGGCTACTTTGAAGAATCTTTAATATATTTTGATTTGTTTAACACTTTTTTGGGGTTACTACATGATTCCATATGTGTTATTTCAGTTTTCTATTTGTATAGTTTTCTTCACTATTATTCTACAATGTAGAAATTTGTACAAAATAAAGAGAAACCCTTGAATGAGTAGGTGTGTCAACTTTTGACTGGTACTGTGTGTGGACATCCAGGATTGGTCAGATTTCAGAGCTGGAAGGCTGTCGTGATTCCATCTGAAGTGCTCACATTTGTCACTCAGTCACTTGAATTGGGACATGAGTGCCTGCCTTACCCCAGTCCTAGTGGGCTGCTGTCCTGTTGTTTGGCTCCTCCCTGTCATGGATCAATAAATCACATATTGCACAGAGTGCACAGCACACACATCGTTTCTCAGTGATTTAAAAGGCATGGATGTGAAGCAGCAGGGACTGCTGTCCTCAATGACCAAATCTGGGCACCCCAGAATTAGGCCTAGGCTAACCTAACAGAACACAGGATTTCTAAGACCACTGTCGGTAATGGCATTGTTAGTTCAATCAATCAAATGTATTTATAAAGCCCTTTTTACATCAGCAGATGTCACAAAGTGCTATACAGAAACTCAGCCTAAAACCCCAAACAGGAAGCAATGCAGATGTAGAAGCACGGTGGCTCGGAAAAAACTCCCTAGAAAGGCAGGACCCTAGGAAGAAACCTAGAGAGGAACCAGGTTCTGGGTGGTAGTTAGTCCTCTTTATTTTTCTTGAACCTTTTATTTAACTAGGAAAGTCAGTTAAGAACAAATTCTTATTTTCAATGACAACCTAGTCGACGCTGGGCCAATTTTGTGCTGTCCTATAGGACTCTCAATCCCGGCCAGTTGTGATACAGCCTGGAATCGAACCGGGGTCGGTAGGGATGCCTCTAGCCCTGAGATGCTGTGCCTTAGACAGCTGCGCCACCCGGGAACCCTGGCTGTGACAGGTGGAGATTATAAGAGTATATGAGCATTTACGGCCAGATTGTTCTTCAAGATGTTCATAGATGACCAGCAGGGTCAAATAATAATCCGTGGTTGTAGAGGGTGCAACAGGTCAGTACCTCAGGAGGAAATGTCAGTTTACTTTCATAGCCGCTTTTCATTGACTCCCCATTTCAGCCTGTTTAAGCCTTGAAGCCAGTAGCCTTGTGATTAAATCCCTGCAACTCCGGGCTCTCTTCAATAGTTCATGAAATCATATGGTGCTGTCATGGTGACAGCTGGTGCTTCGGGTATTTTTGGCTGCTTTCCCCTGACTTGCTTCCTGCTCTTTCATGGTAGTTTCTCTTATCAAATAATTTGCCTTCCTAAAACCCATCTACCAAAGAGCTGATGAAGAAGTCGTTGTTGCAATGTCTCCATGAGATTGATGTAGAAAGGCTACAAGTTATCCCTATCTAACACACACACACACACACACGTGTTTGTGTGTTTACATTGTGCGTGTCAGCGTCATTGTTGCTGTGGCAGTAGTGACTGCCTGTACGGCTGCTTTCTGTCTGTGAGATGCTCTCAGAAGGAGAGGAATACTTCACCTTCTCGTGGAGCTATGTTAACGGCCCCTCATTTCTAATGTTAACTGAGATGTTTTTTGTGTTTCACAACCTAGATCGGTCCAACCTGTTGAATATGTTGTACTGTAGGCTAACAAAAGCAGTAGCTTGTCTTGTAGTTTTGAAGTTCCATGTGCTGTGCTTGTACTTAAGCGCTGTGTGTTTGTGGCTGTGTGTCAGGACCGTATTACAGATTCATCACTATATACCCTGAAATATTGATGACTGACCTGTCCTCGGGACAAGGAGCAGCCTGCTTCTGTTAAACACAGACATGAGACTCAGTCAGAACAGAGGAGGGTTGGACTGGGACAGACTGACTGATACTGGACTGTACCGGCTGTAACTGGCTATACTCCACTGCACTAGTCTGTAGCCAATAAATCCAGTATAAACTGCTATCTTGGACTGCACTGAACCTGAGTCTCATCTGAATTTATGCTGTATGAGTGAAACTTCTTGTCATTGTGAGCTGGCTACCTGAAATGCACCCTACACCATGCACACACACACACACACACAGTGATGATATAGACTACACCGCAGCACACCTTATTCTCTGTTTCAGAGCTGACACCTGTAGACACAGCGGACACACAGTAGTTAAACAATGCATCAGTCCTGGGAGGTGCACCTATAGGCCTACTTTTATCACTTGGCAAATAGCCTAGCTGTTGCCTGCTGGATTTACAAGGAGACTGGAGAACAAAGTAGGCCAATGAAACTGATATTTTAACTGACTGATACCAACATTGAATCTGCATAGCCTAAAATAAAGGTTGATGAAATATAATGATTAGCCTAGACTGTATCTGTCTACACTGCACAGCATGCCAGCAGCAGTACCCAGTCTTTTTTTCTTAGCAGAGGAAGGCGTTCTCTTCTCTAACTAGTGGGCTCTGCCATATTTATAGCTGTCTGTGGTGGGGAAAATGATTGGAATCATCCTGTCTTTGCCAGTTTTGGATTATAGCCCTGGGTTGACAGTGAAGGGTAGCCTGCTGTTGGGGTCGGTCTGTCTGCAGCCTTGTAATTGTGGAGGAATTCTCTTCTTCAGATGAAAAGTACGTTCTTTTTGTTCTTTTGAAAACCTGAGGCCAGGTTAGGTAGATGAGGCTGGTGGTGCTCTTGATTTGTAAGCAGACATCATAGATTGGGTTGAAGTAAGCTTAGGCTAGGCTAGCATCCACTACAGATGATCCGTTCACGTCACACGAGTGGCTTTAGCGTTCATTCATCACACCATGGTAATGCAGCAGATATAGGCTAGGCAATTTGAGAGCCTGTTATTAAGGCCTGATTTACTACATGGGAGTGCAGTCTATTGACTGCCTCACTGCTTCTGGTGATATACTGTATGAACACTGACTTTGTTCTCTCTTTTCCTTTCCTCTCAGGATCCGTCAGTGACACAAGTAACACAAAATGCTCCTCCAGGGTTGGAAGAGTACAACCCCTTCACAGATGCCAAGCCGGTGAGAACTGCACAGTACACTGCACACTTAGACGTGTTGAGGAGAGGTGGGCTGTTGGATGTGTGAGAGCGACACCATTGATGAGATAAATAGAAGAGCTGATATGGTACTGATGGTGACTACAGATGATTAGTGTTCGTTATGGTATTATATTCAGTGTTAACTTCCAGGAGGAGTGGTTGAAGATTCTGATTCCTGAATGTCTGCTTCTCAGCTAACACCCTATTCCCTCGTTAGTGATATATGACATTTAGCAGACATTTAGCAGTCATATGTGCATACATTTTAAGTTGTCCCGGGAATTGACCTCACTATCCTGGGGTTGCAAGCACCATGTTCTACCAATAGAGGACCACTAGTACACTACCTTGTTTTGAGCTGAGCTACATGGGGTTCTTGTCAGAAGTAGTGTACTACATGGAGGATAGGGTGTGGGTTGACACTAAACCAGTGTGTGATGATTCTATTTTCTCCCAGGTCCCTCCTGGTACTGCACCTAAAGTACCTGCCCCCACCACCAACACACAGCCAGCCATCATGAAGCCTACGGAAGAACCGCCTGCATACTCGCAGCCTCAACAGACACAGGTACCCCCCCCCGCTCCCACACACACACCTCACAACCTCTTCTGCCCTTTTACACCAAGCAATTCCACCCCTCTGAAGAAAAGAGAGGAGAGCTCTACAGCTGCACCTTTTCGCGATGGAATGTATTTCCATATAAACACCATGCATGCCCCCCCCTGGGGTCTGTGTGACAGCTCCTGGCTAGGAGGCAGCAGGCTCTCCCTCAGCATGTGGAGTGTTCTAATAAAAGCTGTTTGTGACAGTGTGGAGATAGCCTAGCTCTACACCTTGCCTCCTGAGGGAAAAGTCTAACTTAGTGTTTGCAAAAAGAGAGTGTGATAGAGACACAAGCAGAGAGAACACAGGAAAAAGAAAACGCCTTAATCTATAGTTTTAGGAACGTTTTATACCTCTACTGACAGTTTTGTCCTTGGTCATACACACAGAGAGAGTTTCAGAATGCTGTACCAGGAAGTTGGCAATAAGGCATGTGACTAGTATCCTTTCTCTTCACTGTTTAAATACAAATCCTTTGTACTTTAAAGATGCATTGTTCTGCATTCTTTTTCAGTAGATGACTAGCGATGGCTAATGATGTCAAATGCAGATATTGCTTCACCTGCAGTTGTAGCATGCTACAGATGAGGCACACACGTTAGCGAGGCAATTAGCATTTTGTAAAGTAAGAAGCAGAGCGTTAATTATTCTGACTTGCATGGAGAGAGAGCTGTTGGAGATGACGACTGGGACTGTGCTGTCATCTGTGCTGACACTGTAGTCTCTGCCAAACACACACACAGATACAGTTGAAGTCGGAAGTTTCCATACATCTTAGCCAAATACATTTAAACTCAGTTTTTCACAATTCCTGACATTTAATCCTAGTAAAGATTCCCTGTTTTAGGTCAGTTAGGATCAGCACTTTATTTTAAGAATGTGAAATGTCAGAATAATAGTAGAGAGAATCATTTATTTCAGCTTTTATTTCTTTCATCACATTCCCAGTGGGTCAGAAGTTTACATACACTCAATTTAGTAGCATTGCCTTTTAAATTGTTTAACTTGGGTCAAACGTTTCAGGTAGCCTTCCACAAGCTTCCCACAATGAGTTGGGTGAATTTTGGCCCATTACTCCTGACAGAGCTGGTGTAACTGAGTCAGGTTTGTAGGCCTCCTTGCTCGCACACACCTTTTCAGTTCTACCCACAAATGTTCTATAGGATTGAGGTCAGGGCTTTTTGATGGCCACTCTAATACCTTGACTTTGTTGTCCTTAAGCCATTTTGCCACAACTTTGGAAGTATGCTTGGGGTCATTGTCCGTTTGGAAGACCCATTTGCAACCAAGCTTTAACTTCCTGATGTCTTGAGATGTTGCTTCAATATATCCACATAATTTCCCCCCATGATGCCATCTATTTTTTTGAAGTGCAACACTCTCCTGCAGCAAAGCACCCCCACAACATGATGCTGCCACCACCATCCCAACCGTGAAGCACGGGTTTCTTCAGCTTGCAAGCCGCCCCCTTTTTCTTCCAAGAATAACGATGGTCATTATGGCCAAACAGTTCTATTTTTGTTTCCTCAGACCAGAGGACATTTCTCCAAAAAGTACAATCTTTGTCCCCATGTGCAGTTGCAAACCGTAGTCTGGCTTTTTTTATGGCGGTTTTGGAGCAGTGGCTTCTTCCTTGCTGAGCGGCCTTTCAGGTTATGTCGATATAGGACTCGTTTTGCTGTGGATATAGATACTTTTGTACCTGTTTCATCCAGCATCTTCACAAGGTCCTTTGCTGCTGTTCTGGGTTTGATTTGCACTTTTCGCACCAAAGCACGTTCGTCTCTAGGAGACAGAACGCGTCTCCTTCCTGAGCGGTATGATGGCTGCGTGGTCCCATGGTGTTTATACTTGCATACTATTGTTTATACAGATGAATGTGGTACTTTCAGGCGTTTGGAAATTGCTCCCAAGGATGATCCAGACTTGTGGAGGTCTACAATCTTTTTTTGGGCTGATTTCTTTTGATTTTCCCATGATGTCAATTAAAGGGGCACTGAGCTTGAAGGTTGGCCTTGAAATACATCCACAGGTACACCTTCAATTGACTCAAGTGATGTCAATTAGCATATTAGAAGCTTCTAAAGCCATCACATTATTTTCTGGAATTTTCCAAGCTGTTTAAAGTCACAGTCAACTTAGTGTATGTAAACTTCTGACCCGCTGGAATTGTGATACAGTGAATTATAAGTGAAATAATCTGTTAACAATTGTTTTAAAAATGACTTGTCATGCACAAAGTAGATGTCCTAACCGACTTGCCAGAACTATAGTTCGTTAACAAGAAATGTGTGGAGTGGTTGAAAAATGGGTTTTAATGACTCCAACATAAGTGTATGTAAACTTCCGACTTCAACTGTACATTACAAAACAAGGTCAGCTGCCTCAATTTCAAGTTAACTGTCATAGAGATCAACTCAGACTTGTCAGCAATATGGAGCCTCAGTCTACATAACGTCCGCAACATCTCTGTGTACTGTAGTGTCAGTGCCCCCTGTTTTGACTGTGTGTGTAGGAGCAAGTGCGGGCTTCAGCAGAGCTGCTGAGGAGACAGGAGGAGCTGGAGAGGAAGGCAGCAGAGCTAGACCGCCGGGAGAGAGAGATGCAGTCCCTCAACGCATCAGGAGGTTGGCACCAACCTTCATACAACATTCAATGTTTCCACATTAAAACATTAAGCTTTGTCAGACCCAAAAGTTCAAACAAGATCTTAGCAACATCATTCAAGCATGTTTCTCCTCTCTCCTGGTTCAGGTAGGAAAAACAACTGGCCTCCTCTCCCAGAGAAGTTCCCTGTGGGTCCCTGTTTCTACCATGACATCACAGTGGACATCCCTGTAGATTTCCAGAAGACTGTCAAGATCATGTACTACATCTGGATGTGTGAGTGACTGTATCTATGTTCCCTAAACCTCATAACCACATAAACCTAGCTCCAGTCTCTACCCAAGATCATGTACTACATCTGGATAAGTGTGAGTGACTGTATCTATGTTCCCTAAACCTCATAACCACATAAACCTAGCTCCAGTCTCTACCCAAGATCATGTACTACATCTGGATAAGTGTGACCTCATATGTTAACTGCTCTGCTCCCTTGTCAATTCAGACTCTACTATGGCAAATGTACACTTTTTAGAATTGTACTTTCAATATGCCTGAACTTTTGCCTGAGTTTTGTTGCAAGCTTAAAAAAAATACTATTCTCCAAATCTCCCAGCTGTCTTGTCTGACAGCATATCTTAGAGCTGAAAAGGCCATTGAGAAGTGGTACAAAGGAACACGTAAATGCAGCATGTATTCAATATGAGCCAATAGTACAGGGTGGAATTCCACTACCACATGATGCAGCTAGTCATGTGACTGGGGGAGGCTTTGGGAGTTCCAACCTATCTTGGGCACTCCTCCTACCTCTCTCCTACAGTATCTCCCTTTCTGCATCTCTCTCTCACCTTCTCCTCTCTTTCCCCACACCTTATGTGTTTTTCCCCGTCTCACCAGAGAGCATTATAGAAGTGTTAGATTCCTCAGTATGGTTCAGAATCCTGCCGCTATAGTTGACTGTCCATGCCAATGTGACTGTAGACTACAACACACCAGACTCTATACAATGCCCAGAGTCATGCCATTATTATAGCCCCGAGGTAGAGTTCTGCTCATTGTGAATTATTTAATTGACTGTGTGTGTGTGTGAACACTGTTTAGTTTATTAAGATCCCCATTAGCTCCTGCACATGCAGCAGCTACTCTTCCTGGGGTCCACATAAAACATACAAATACATGACAAAGTACAGATCAGTAATAGACAAGAACAACATAAGATATTACATTGTGTATATAGGAAAGACAACAAAAATATTCTTATTTTTTAATATATTTTTTTACCTTTATTTAACTAGGCAAGTCAGTTAAGAACAAATTCTTATTTTCAATGGCTGCCTAGGAACAGTGGGTTAACTGCCTGTTCAGGGGCAGAACGACAGATTTGTACCTTGTCAGCTCGGGGGTTTGAACTTGCAACCTTTTGGTTACTAGTCCACCGCTCTAACCAATAGTCTACCCTGCCGCCCCATGGTAGCCTAGTGGTATTCTTATATACACTACAGTTAAATGAGAGCTTTACAAAGAGGCGCTGTGATAAAATGTGTTTTTAAAGCTAACTTGCTTGTTTTTTATAAATAAAAAGCAAGTTTAGCTTTAAAACATTGTATCACAGTGTCTTTATTCACCTTTATTTTACCAGGTAGGCCAGTTGAGAACAAGTTTTCATTTGCAACTGTGACCTGGTCAAGATAAAGCAAAGCAGTTCGACACTTACAACACAGAGTTACACATGGAATAAACAAACGTACAATCAATAATACAGTAGGAAAATCTATATACAGCCTGTGCAAATGAGGTAGGATAAGGGAGGTAAGGCAATAAATAGGCCATGGTGGAAAAGTAATTACAATATAGGAATGGTAGGATGTGCAAAAGATGAATGTGCAAGTTGAGATACTGGGGTGCAAAGGAGCAAGATAAATAAATAAATACAGTATGGGGATGAGGTAGATTGGATGGGATATTTACAGATGAGCTATGTACAGGTGCAGTGATCTGTGAGCTGCTCTGACAGCTGGTGCTTAAAGCTAGTGAGGGAGATATGAGTCTCCAGCTTCAGAGATTTTTGCAGTTAGTTTTGCCTGAGTAACATCTGGCTCTATACATAACTGAGCAGTGCATTGAATCTGTTTTGGGTTTGAGTACCATGAAGAAACCCATATTGGTGTGTCGGGTATGTACTGTGTATCTGTTTTGAAGTGTATACAAGTGGTTAGGCATTTTTAAACACAAATGTCTTAAGACTAGAAGATAAGTAATTTTGTCCTCAACCATGAGACTGTCATGCATGTTGTTGATGTTAGTTCTCTGTGCAGTTTTTTTTACTCATTAACAAAAAATGTCATATAAAATATATTTACCCCACCCAGTATTGTAATCAAAACTTACCAGAAAGCATGTCGTCCTTGGTTCAGACAGTGTAGTAGTGTGGGCTCCGTAGCATATCATTAGTGTGAAAGATCTTGAGCATCAGCTGTACATGTGATGGAAGAGTGCACTGTGCATGCAGAGGGTTGCAATTTCATTGATAGTTTAACCAAAATATGAGACCTAGAATTGCCTTGTCTATCCCATAGAAAATGTTCACTGTTATAAGCTAACTTTTTTTGATGAATGTAAGCAAAACTCCAGGGCTTAACTTCCCATGGAAAATTCCCAGAAATTTCCTGGAAAGTAGACCATTTGCAACCCTTTGTGTAAGTGGCATACTAATTATATACATACTATGACCAATAAGCTCACTATATACTCAATTCACGTCACAAATGGTACGGTTAGTGTGGGTAGTATGAGTATTCAAACAGGGTTAGTCCTTTTTGCTTCTTGTAAGACAAGTGTAAAAATAGTAGAAGAGTAACGGCCCAAGGAAACTGCCCAAAGGAATACCGCACTGTACATACAGTGGGGCAAAAAAGTATTTAGTCAGCCACCAATTGTGCAAGTTCCCTCACTTAAAAAAGGTGAGAGAGGCCTGTAATTTTCATCATAGGTACATAGGTGATCTTGGCCATAGTGGAGTTTGGAGCGTGGCTGTTTGAGGTTGTGGACAGGTGTCTTTTATACTGATAACAAGTTCAAACAGGTGCCATTAATACAGGTAACGAGTGGAGGACAGAGGAGCCTCTTAAAGAAGAAGTTACAGGTCTGTGAGAGCCAGAAATCTTGCTTGTAGGTGACCAAATACTTATTTTCCACCGTAATTTGCAAATAAATTCATTAAAAATCCTACAATGTGATTTTCTGGATTTTTTCCCCCCTCATTTTGTCTGTCATAGTTGAAGTGTACCTATGATGAAAATTACAGGCCTCATCTTTTTAAGTGGGAGAACTTGCACAAATGGTGGCTGACTAAATACTTTTTTGCCCCACTGTATCTGATGTTAGAGAAGCTTCCATTGAAGAATACTCTGAGTTCTATTGTATAAGTAACTCTCCATCCATGTGGTGGCAGGTGATGTAAAGCCATAACAAGTGAGGTTTTTCAATAACAAATTATGATCAATAACATTGAAGGCTGCTCTGAAATCCAACAAAACAGCTCCAACTATCATCTTATTATCCATTTCTTGTGTGTGTGTGTACACTGTGTGTGCTGGTTCACGCTCCACTTGGCACGGCACCACCAGGCTCCTCAAGTGTGTTAAATTATTTAGTAGCCATCTTTCCTAATCCTCCTCCTGTTCCTCATATCCTGTTCTTCATTAGCATGACTTGGCAGGACAGTGAGGTAGCTTGAGGTCCTCTATCAAAGTCTTTCAGATAGAAATGTAATGTTTTAGTTGATTTCTACACCTTTATTCTGCACATCAAAGATTTATATCAGCTCTATACTTTAAATACCCTGCAGATAGAAATGTAATGTTAACTAACCAATGATATTGTGTGTTTGGTTCTGCTCCAGTCCACACGGGGACACTGTTTGCCAACATGTTTGGCTGTTTGGCCTGGTTCTGTGTGGATGCGTCCAGAGGAGTGGACTTCGGCCTGTCCATGCTCTGGTTCATGATCTTCACTCCCTGCTCCTTCGTCTGCTGGTATAGACCCCTCTACGGAGCCTTCAGGTCACTACATACACAATTACACACACACACGCACACACAGACGTCTTTGTCAACATTAAAACAGGAAACTTTCTCCACCTCTCTCTCCAGGAGTGACAGCTCTTTCCGTTTCTTCGTCTTCTTTTTCGTCTACATCTGTCAGTTTGGTGTTCATGTGATGCAGTCCATCGGCATCTCCGGCTGGGGTGCCAGGTAAGGACAGGAAGCGATCACAGATATTGACAGAAAGTGACACGGTCACAATGTTCTCTGAGAATAGAGGGTGCAACATAATGAACTTTGATTGCACGTAGAAATACAAGTAATAAAGGTTACATGTTACTCACCCTTTAATCTTGTCTATGGTTGTCCTTTTTTCCTTCAGTGGGTGGATCTCAGCTCTGACTGGTCTGAATAAGAGCATCCCTGTTGGCATCATCATGATACTCATCGCTGCTCTATTCACTGCCCTTGCTACCATGTCCCTCATCATGTTCAAAAAGGTACCACACACACAATTCTTCATCATATTCATAAAGATATTAATGAGACTCAGCCTTTCACTGTGTTAGAGACGATGAGACTTAATGGAACCAGAACACCCACACGGTCTCTGAGATGATGAACATGGGGTATTTATAGATGTGCTCAAGTAGATAATTACCTCTTCTCACTGCTCTCTGTCTCCTTTCTCCCTCCCTTCCTCTTATCTTCCTTCCCTCTCATCTCTCTACCCCCCCTAATTTCTTCAGGTACATGGTATGTATCGCACCACAGGGGCCAGCTTTGAGAAGGCCCAGGCAGAGTTCGCCACGGGCGTCATGGCCAACAAGACGGTCCAGACAGCCGCCGCTACTGCAGCCTCCAACGCTGCCAGCGGAGCATTCAAGCAACAGATCTGATTGGTCCACAGACACCCCTAGAGCTCGCCCTCTTTCTTCTATCTGTCCAATCCAAGCTCCAGAGCGAGCTGGAGTTTCCCTGCCCTCCTAACCTAGCTCTACTGACATGACTAGCATGACACCTAGAAGGATGAGACCTATGATGTCATAGTAGATGAAAGCAGGAAGTAGAAATGAGAGGCTCGTTTGAATCGTTTCATTCAGTTCAATTTGTCTCCCAGTGCAGATGTACTTCCTATAGAGTCTTTGAGCTTTATGACATCCCCGTCTGATCCCTCTCCTTCTCATTCTGCTCACATGGCGACACCCAGCTTCCACCAAGCCCCGCCTCTCACATGCCCTGAGGGCTGTAACTCCGCCCACCCCAGTGACTTTATTAATGCACTCCTGTCCTGTGTCTGTCTTACCCCATACCCTTTAGTCATGTCACTAAGTGTTTGCAAACTTTCCTGTATATGATTGTGCAGCTGTGTGTATGTATGGGTGTACAGCTGTCTGTATGCGTGTGTATATGAATATTAGTGTCTCTCCATATGTTGATGCTGAGGCCTATATACTATATTTCTCTCATTCTCTAAAGCATTGTACCAAGTCAATTCACTGCACCAAGACTCTCTTAGCTGTAGCTATCCATTCACTTCCATGACTGTTTTATTAACTGGATTTAGCCAAGTACTGTTCAAATGTAACACTTAATAAAATCAACACTTGTTTACTTCTTTTGAACCCTGAGCTGGTCAGGCTGAGATGGTCACTAGTCAGTGAGGTGTGTCCTCTGGTGGTGATACTGGCTAGTGTTGATGATGAATGCTGTGCATTCCACAACATTGTTTAATACCTCGGAATGATCACATCTAAATGGTTTAATCTCAAGAAGCGAGTGTAAACTGATCAGAACTCTAAATCAGGAAGGAAGGGTACTATTATGTCTGTACAGTTCATACACTACGGCAGTCACGCGACATGTTATTGTTCAGTTGGCGTTATGGTTAAAAGAGAGCAGTTAGCTCTGACACCTGTGGTTGCATCTGTCCAACTTAACAGGTACGAGTCTCAGAAATCAGGATTCTGTCTTCTACTGTCTTATCCTTTTCAGAACCGTGCTTTTCTCACAGCCTTGTAGTCTTGCCTTTGATAACGTTTGATCAAAATACCTTATAAACAAAGAACCAGATGACATGAACCTAAATGTCATAGCCTCTATCCTCTAGCCTTGTCCCTTGCTTTAGTGGTAAAGTTGCACTTCATGTAGACACTCCTTCAGACACATCCCCACAACAGCTGGATTCTAGGCCTTGAGACCTGCAGAGACACGTGTATGCTAGCTAAACTATATGCTAACAAATGACTTGTGTGTGTGTGAGAGAGCTAGCTCGTCTCCAGCCTTGGTTTTCTGGTGGAGACATACCTCAGTTGCAGTTGGTACTATTCAGGATTATATCAAGATGTACTCTACGTGCATGACAAAGCTTGCAGATCAGCTGGACACTACTCTGGTCTAGGCATCTGTGTGTATAGACGTCCATGGTTACACTCCAGTGAGTGGGTGAACTGATGAAAAGGAGGATTCTGTCTGTTTGAAGTTGATGCTGTGCATTAAAGTGAATCACTCCAGTAGTCCCTCTTTCTCCAAACACCCCTTCAGAACAGGAGATATCATTGTTTATATCCCAGTTATATCATTGGTCTGTGCTGTGTAGATGCTGATCGCCTGAGTATTCATTATTGTA
Source organism: Oncorhynchus tshawytscha (assembly GCF_018296145.1). Taxonomy (NCBI): domain Eukaryota; kingdom Metazoa; phylum Chordata; class Actinopteri; order Salmoniformes; family Salmonidae; genus Oncorhynchus; species Oncorhynchus tshawytscha. The sequence goes on from NC_056448.1 coordinate 28,527,637, forward strand.
TCTTCATGGTTGAGTGAAAGGAGAGATTCTTCTATTCCCAGAGGCTTGTTTATTGGTTTGTCTGTTCTGTATCTACCCCTCAGTTCGATTGTATTCATGTTAGATAGAAAGTACTGAATAAGTTCTGATTCCATTCAATTTATTAACTTGTCTTGTTTTGAGTGTTTATAACTGAACCTACCTGTGACTTTCAGCCTTTGAATGTGACATGAAGAGAGGTTGGGGATGTTTGAGGGGCGTGTCCATGTGTGCTGTAATATCATTGACATGTGGGGTGTCAGTCAAGTGAAGTCTTAACAAGGATAACTGGTTGTTCAATTGAACACTAATGTGGGCAGAGACAGGCTGGCATCCTCATGAGTTTCCTCCTTTTTATACTTTCCTTAATAGTCTAATAGTCATTCATCTCTCTGTGGTCTTGAGTATGAGTGAATGTGTGTGTGCTGAGCTACTAAGTTATTCTACATCTTTTGAAAATCTGGACGAATGGCACCTGAATGTTCCTGTTAAATATGTGTTGGCTTGAAAACAATAAAAAAAAAATGCATCAACTGGGAAATGTGAGAAAGTCAGTAGGTGAAACTAAGCGATGTTTGTGTTTTGAGATGGACTGTGGCTTTAACTTGTGCTTTTTAATCAATGTATCAAGTATATAGTAAAGTACTGAGAATGAATATGAAATTTGTCTTGCTCAACTCTGACAATGAAATAAATTGAAGTTATTTAAAAAATTAAGCAAACTTTAAGGGATGTTTGTAGATTTTGTAAAGTTTGACAACTTGTCGGCTGGTATCCTGAATTTCATTGTACTGTACAGAAACTCTCCTCTCCTTTTTAGTCGCATGTTGAGTAGTTTAAGTTTTGTATATTTATTGTATTAACACAAAATAAAATTCAGAAGTCAACTCTACCTCCTTTTTTCGCGTTGGTACTTTCTGATATTGTGTTAAAAGCTGCACTACTAGTTGATGCCAAGCAGAGGTCAGTAGAAACTAAAGGATCTGGAGTACTGAAAAGTGGTTGATCAGCTTGTCATGGATTGTGACACTACATTGATCCTTCAACTAAAATTCTAGACGTCCTTGTGATTGACTCATGGTTGGTAATCTTTAATAAACGGATACCGGGGACCGACTGGAAGATATAGAAAGGAACAGAAAGACTGGGACAGAGGGGATCAGATTGCCTCATGCAGAAAGACTGGGACAGAGGGGATCAGATTGCCTCATGCAGAAAGACTGGGACAGAGGGGATCAGATTGCCTCATACAGAAAGACTGGGACAGAGGGGATCAGATTGCCTCATGCAGAAAGACTGGGACAGGGGATCAGATTGCCTCATACAGAAAGACTGGGACAGAGGGGATCAGATTGCCTCATGCCAAACTTAATGCAGGATTCCTCCTTCCTCACAGTGATCATATGCTCCATTTTTACCCAGTGAGGGGATACGATTAAACTGTCCAGGGCACCTGGTAGGCGGTTTACACCAGTTGAAAAGTGATTGCATTAGTTTTGGAAACAGTCTGCCTCCCGAACGTGAGTCGGGTGCCCCGTTCTGGCTAATGCCGAAGTCGACTCAAAGTGAAGAACAAAAATATAAACGCAACATGCAACAAACATTTTACTGAGTTAGTTCATATGAGGAAATCCGTCAATTGAAATACATTCATTAGGCCTTAATATATGGATTTCACATGACTGAGAATACAGATATGCATCTGTTGGTCACAGGCAACCTTTTTAAAAAGGTAAATCAAATCAAATTGTGTTTGTCACATGCGCTGAATACAACCTTACAGTGAAATGCTTACTAACAAGCCCTTAAACCAACCATGCATAAAACATTTTTAGTGAAAAATAAAATAAAAGTAACAAAATAATTAAACAGCAGCACTAAAATAACAAGCGAGGCTTCGGTACCCGAACAGAGTCAATGTGCGGGGCCACCGGTTAGTTGAGGTAATATGTACATGTAGCTAGAATTAAAGTGACGCACCCCTGATTAAAGCACCCACCCCTGAGGAGCCCCCATGTTGAGGATCAGAGTGGCGGATGTGTTGTTCCCTACGCTTACTACCTGGGGGCGGCCCGTCAGGAAGTCCAGGATCCAGTTGCAGAGGGAGGTGTTTATTCCCAGGGTCCTTATCTTAGTGATGAGCTTTGAGGGCACTATGGTGTTGAAAGCTGAGCTGTCGTCAATGAATAGCATTCTCACATGGGTGTTCCTTGTGTCCAGGTGGGAAAGGGCAGTGTTGAGTGCAATAGAGATTGCATCCTCTGTGGATCTGTTGGGGCGGTATGCAAATTGAAGTAGGTCTAGGGCTTCTGGGATAATGGTGTGAGCCATGACCAGCCTTTCAAAGCACTTCATGGCTACAGACGTGAGTGCTATGGGTCGGTAGTCATTTAGGCAGGTTACCTTTGTGTTATTGGGCACAGGGACTATGGTGGTCTGCTTGAAACATGTTTGTATTACAGACTCAGTCAGGGAGAGATTGAAAATGTCAGTGAAGACACTTGCCAGTTGGTAAGCACATGCTCTCAGTACACATCCTTGTAATCCGTCTGAATGTTGACCTGTCTAAATGTCTTACATCGGCTACGGAGAGCGTGATATCACAGTCTTCTGGAACAGCTGGTGCTCTCATGCATGTTTCAGTGTTACTTGCCACGAATCGAGCATAGAAGTAATTTAGCTAGTTTAGTAGGTTTGTGTCACTGGACAGCTCGTGGCTGTGCTTCCCTTTGTAGTCTGTAATAGTTTGCAAGTCCTGCCACATCTGACGAGTGTCGGAGCCGGTGTAGTATGATTCAATATTAGGCCTGTATTGACGCGTTTGATGGTTCGTCTGAGGGCATAGCGGGATTTCTTATCGGTTTCCGGGTTACAGTCCCACTCCTTGAAAGCAGCAGCTCTACCCTTCAGCTCAGTGCGGATGTTGCCTGTAATCTATGGCTTCTGGTTGGGGTATGTACATACGGTCACTGTGGGGACGACATCATCGATGCACTTATTGACAAAGCCAGTGACTGATGTGGTGTACTCCTCAATGCCATCGGAAGAATCCCAGAACATACTCCAGTCTGTGATAGCAAAACAGTCCTGTAGCTTAGCTTCTGCTTCATCTGACAATTTTTTTATAGACCGAGTCACAGGTGCTTCCTGCTTTAGTTTTTGCTTGTAAGCAGGAATCAGGATAGAATTATGGTCAGATTTGCCAAATGGAGGGCGAGAGAGAACTTTGTATGCATCTCTGTGTGTGGAGTAAAGGTGGTCTAGAGTTTTTTTTTCCCTCTGGTTGCACATTTAACATGCTGATAGAAGAAGTAAAACTGATTTGAGTTTCCCTGCATTAAAGTCCCCAGCCACTAGGAGCGCTGCCTCTGGATGAGCATTTTCCTGTTTTCTTATGGCCGTATACAGCTCATTCAGTGCGGTCTTAGTGCCAGAATCAGTCTCTGGTGGTATATAGACAGCTATGAAATATATAGATGCAAACTCTCTTGAGAAATAGTGAGGTCTCCAGCTTATCGTGAGATACTCTACCTTAGGCAAGCAAAACCTTGAGGCTTCCTTAGATTTCGTGCACCAGCTGTGGTTTACAAATATGCATAGGCCGTCCCCCCTTGTCTTACCAGAGGCTGCTGTTCTATCCTGCTGAAAAAGCTTAAAACCCGCCAGCTGTATGTTAATCATGTCGTTGTTCAGTCACGACTCGGTGAAACATGAGATATTACAGTTTTTAATGTCCCGTTGGTAGAATACACGTGCTTGTAGTTCATCTATTTTATTATCGATTGATTGCAAGTTGGCAAACAGGAGATTGGCTAAAGGTCACTAAAGGTCTCCCTCTCAGTGACGGATCCTTATAAGACACTCGGACCGTCGTCCACAATACCTCCGTCTTTTCCTCCTGCGAATGACGGGGATGAGGCCCTTTGTCGTGTGTCTGGAGTAAATCCTTCCCGTCCGACTCATTTAAATAGAAGATTTCCTCCAGTACGGGGTGAGTAATCGCTGCCATAATGTCAAGAAGCTCTTTTCGGTCATAAGACACGGTGGCAGAAACATTACGTACTAAATAAGTTACAAATAATGTGAAAAAACATACACAGCAGCACAATTGGTTACGGGATTGTAAAACAGCGGCCATCTCCTTCGGCGCCATTATTCAGAGGCGTGGGTCAGAAAACCAGTCAGTATCTGGTGTGACCACCATTTGCCTCATGCAGCACGACACATCTCCTTCACATAGAGTTGATCAGGCTGTTGATTGGGGCCTGTGGAATGTTGTTCCCCTCCTCTTCAATGGCTGTGCAAAGTTGCTGGATATTGCAGTAACTGAAACACACTGTCACACTACCCGCCAATCCAGAGCATCCCAACCATGCTCAAAGGGTGTCATGTCTGGTGAGTGTCACTAGTCCGACCGAAGGTGGCTCCCCTTCCCGTTCGGGGGTGGCGCTCGGCGGTCGTCGTCGCCAGTCTACTAGCTGCCACTGATTTCTTTCCTCCCCCTCCTTATATGTTTATTGATAGCACCTGTTTTAAGTTTGTAATTAGGTGGGCTTTATTAGTCAGCCGGCCCGCCCGTTTCTTTGTGCGGGAATGAATATTGTAACCCTGGTGTTGGTTAGAGACGAACGTGCTGTTGTATGTTAGTGTATAGTGCTGTTATATTTTCGTTCCCCGTATCTGGGGCATTTTGTTTTAAGCACCCAGTGTTTAGTGGGTAGCCGTGTTTTCACCGTGTGTGCATTAAAAGAGCACTGTACTGAACTCTCTGTTTCCCTGCGCCTGACTCCAAATTCACGACACCCAGGACCTTACAGAATCCCGCACCTTTTAAATGGAGTCAGCAGGAGCAGCGGCCAATCCTCTCCCATCGATGGAGGAACGGGTTCTCCACCATCCCACTGTTCTTCATCGGATCAGATGGATCAGATGATGGAGAGAATGGACCGATGGGAGAGGAGTGGTCTCCTCTCTCCACCTTCGGCTCCCCCGGCTCCGGACTCCCCATCCCCTGACTCCAGTGCTCTCCGTCTGACGCTCCCGAGGGCTTATGATGGAGCGGCGGCGGGGTGCCAGGGGTTCTTACTCCAACTGGAGCTGTACCTGGCCACCGTCAGACCCACTGCCTCGGGAGCGGAGAGGGTGAGTGTCCTCACATCCTGCCTCACGGGTCGTGCTCTGGAGTGGGCGAACGCAGTCTGGAATGGCCCAGACTCAGTGAAGGAGCACTACCCAGAGTTTACCCGCCGTTTCCACGCCGTGTTTGACCACCCTTCAGAGGGCCGAGCAGCGGGAGAACGACTATTTCATCTCAGGCAGGAGAAGAGGAGCGCCCAGGATTACGCGCTGGAGTTCCGGACCTTGGCAGCAGGATCTTGGTGGAACGACCCTTATCGACCACTACTGGTGTAGTCTCCGGGAGGACGTGTGCAGGGAGCTAGCGTGTCGGGACACCATTCTTTCCCTTGATGAGCTGATTGATATGTCCATCCGACTGGACAATCTGCTGGCTGCCCGCGGGCATTCTGAGAGGGTCCTGTGTGTTCCACCACCCAGCCCCTCCGCTCCGCTCCCATTCCGATGGAGTTGGGAGGGGCCGTGCCGAGGGGTACCGGAGGAGGAGGCCTCCCCTGCACCAGCTATGGTCGGAGAGGACACACGGCTGATCGGTGCTGGGGGGGTCCGTCTGGGTGTAGAGATGGCAGGCGGAACACTTCTCAATCACCCCAGGTGAGTCAGCACCAAACTCACCCAGAACCCCCTATTGGCCACATGTTTGTCTTGACTTTTTTTCCTGAACTTTTTTCCCTCTTCCCAGCATAGGGCGCTAGTCGATTCAGGCGCAGCTGGGAACTTTATGGATCGCAGACTTGCCCTTAAGTTAGGTGTTCCGCTTGTGCCGATATATTCTCCCTTTCCCGTGCACTCCCTAGATAGCCGGCATTAGGGTCCTAAGGTGGTCAGGGAGACCAAGGTTCCACTGGACATGGTGACGCAGGGGAATCATAGGGAGCGTATCAGTCTCTATATTATTGAATCGCCTGCATTTCCAGTGGTGCTAGGGATTCCCTGGCTCGCCCGGCACAATCCTAAAATTTTGTGGAAACAGGGGGTTCGCCACGGGTGGTCAGAGGAGTGTTCTGCAAGGTGTCTGGGAGTTTCCATCGGTGCCACGTCGGTGGAAAGTCTAGACCAGGGTTCCACGGTGTGCATTCCCCCCAAGCATTCCCCCCGAGTATGCCGATTGGGCAATCGCTTTCAGTAAAAAGAAAGCGACTAAATTACCACCTCATCGACCGGGAAGGGATTGTAAGATAGATCTTGTATCTTACAATCACGTGTACCCATTGTCCCAGGAGGAGACGTTGGCTATGGAGACATATGTCACGGAGTCGCTGGGACAGGGGTACATTCGGCCCTCCATCTCACCCGTCTCCTCAAGTTTCTTTTTTGTGAAGAAGAAGGATGGAGGTCTGCGTCCGTGTATTGATTATAGAGGTCTAAACGTCATCACAGTGGGGTTTAGTTACCCACTACCTCTCATCGCTACGGCGGTGGAATCGTTTCACGGAGTGCAGTTCTTCACAAAACTGGATCTCAGGAGCGTGTATAGTCTGGTGCGTATTCGGGAGGGAGACGAGTGGAAAACCGCATTTAGTACCACATCGGGCCACTATGAGTACCTCGTCAATGTGGGTTCTCAGCCACCCCACGAAAAAAATGCCTCAAATAATGATACATTTTTGTTATGACTAAAAAAGTAATATGTGAAGTCAGCCAATATTTATTGTGTTTTGTTGATCACTTAAATTCTTATGCCGTATGGGTTAAAAAATGCTCCAGCCGTTTTTCAATCCTTTGTAGACGAGATTCTCAGGGACCTGCACGGGAAGGGAGTGGTTGTTTATATCGATGACATTCTGATCTACTCAGCCACTCACGCCGCGCATGTGTCTCTGGTACGCAAGGTGCTTGGTAAACTGCTGGAGCATGACCTATACGTCAAGGCTGAGAAGTGCGTGTTCTCCAAACGAGCCATCTCCTTCCTGGGTTATCGCATTTCCACCTCGGGGGGTGGTGATGGAATGTGACCGCATTAGGGCCGTGCGTAATTGGCCGACTCCGACCACGGTAAAAGAGGTGCAGCGGTTTTTGGGTTTTGCCAACTACTACCGGAGGTTTATCCGGGGTTTTGGCCAGGTAGCGGCTCCCATTACCTCACTGCTGAAGTGGGGCCCGGTGCGGTTACAGTGGTCAGCAGAGGCGGACGGAGCTTTCAACAGGTTGAAGGTGCTGTTCACGGATGCACCTGTGTTGGCTCATCTGGACCCCTCTCTAGCATTCATAGTGGAGGTGGACGCCTCCGCTGGGGTGGGTGCCGTGCTATCACAGCGCTCGGGTACGCCACCAAATCTCTGCCCCTGAGCTTTCTTCTCAATGAAGCGCAGCCCAGCGGAGTGTAACTATGATGTGGTGGACCGGGAGTTGCTAGCGGTGGTCAGGGCTCTGAAGGTGTGGAGGCTGACGCACTGTAAAGGCTGCCGCACTGTCCCGCCTTTAACGACACGGAGGATCGGTCCACCGAACCTACTCCCATCCTTCCCGCCTCGAGGCTGATAGCACCAGTGGTATGGGAGGTGGACTCGGACCTCGAGCGGGCGTTACGGGTGGAACCCGCACCTCCTCAGTGTCCGGCGGGCCAAAGTATGTGCCGCTTGGTGTCCGGGACCAACTGATTTGGTGGGCTCACGTCCTACCCTCCTCGGGTCACCCTGGGGTGGCGAGGACAGTGGGGATCCTTCAGGGCAGGTATTGGTGGCCCACCTTGACTAGGGACGTTAAGGTTTATGTGTCCTCCTGTTCGGAATGCGCCCAGAGTAAGACTCCTAGGCACCTTCCTAGAGGGAAGTTACAACCCCTCCCCGTTCCACAACGGCCATGGTCTCATCTATCCGTAGATTTCCTGACCGATCTTCCCCCGTCTCAGGGGAACACCACGGTTCTGGTGATTGTGGATCGGTTCTCTAAGTCCTGCCGTCTCCTCCCATTGCCCGGTATCCCTACAGCCCTACAGACTGCGGAAGCATTATTCACCCACGTCTTCCGGCACTACGGGGTGCCGGAGGACATCGTTTCTGATCGGGGTCCCCAGTTCACGTCCCGAGTATGGAGGGCGTTCATGGAGCGTCTGGGGGTCTCGGTCAGCCTGACCTCCGGTTATCACCCCGAGAGTAATGGGCAGGTGGAGAGAGTGAACCAGGAGGTGGGTAGGTTTCTGTGGTCGTATTGCCAGGATCGGCCAGGGGAGTGGGCGAGATACATCCCCTGGGCTGAAATGGCCCAGAACTCACTACGCCACTCCTTTACTAACGTGTCCCCCTTTCAGTGTCTGTTGGGGTACCAGCCGGTCCTGGCACCATGGTATCCGAGCCAGACCGAGGCTCCTGCGGTGGAGGAATGGGTGCAGCGCTCCAAGCAGACCTGGAGGGCCGTCCAGGAATCCCTCCAACAAGCGAGTGAACGGCAGAAGAGGAGTGATGACCGCCACCGCAGTGAGGCCCCCGTGTTTGTACCGCGGGACAGGGTCTGGCTCTCGACCCAAAACCTGCCCCTCCGCTTGCCCAGCCGGAAGCTGGGGACGTAGTGTGTAGTGCCCTTTAAAGTCCTGAGGAGAATAAATGAGGTGTGTTATCGATTACAGCTCCCTTCCTATTATCGTATTAACCCCTCGTTTCATGTGTCTCTCCTCAGGCCGGTGGTAGTGAGGTGCCGGAGGTCCCTCCTCCCCCTCTGGACATCAAGGGGTCCCCGGCGTACACGATACGGGCCATTCTGGACTCGAGACGCCGGGTGAGGGGCCTGCAGTACCTTGTGGACTGGGAGGGGTATGGTCCGGAGGAGAGGTGCTGGGTACCGGTGGGGGACATCTTGGATCCGTCAATGTTGAGGGATTTCCATCGCCTCCATCCGGATCGCCCTGCATCTCGTCCTCCGGGTCGACCTCGAGGCCGGTGTCGGCGCGCTGCTGGAGCCGCGTGTCAGGGGGGGTACTGTCACGAGTCCGACCGAAGGTGGCTCCCCTTCCCGTTCGGGTAGCGCTCGGCGGTCATCGTCACCGGTCTACTAGCTGCCACTGATTTCTTTCCTCCCCCTCCTTATATGTTTATTGATAGCACCTGTTTTAAGTTTGTAATTAGTTGGGCTTTATTAGTCAGCCGGCCTGCCCGTTTCTTTGTGCGGGAATGAATATTGTAACCCTGGTGTTGGTTAGAGATGAACGTGCTGTTGTATGTTAGTGTATAGTGCTGTTATATTTTTGTTCCCCGTATCTAGGGCATTTTGTTTTAAGCACCCAGTGTTTAGTGGGTAGCCGTGTTTTCACCATGTGTGCATTAAAAGAGCACTATACTGAACTCTCTGTTTCCCTGAGCCTGACTCCACATTCATGACACCCAGGACCTTACAGTGAGTATGCAGGCCATGGAAGAACTGGGACAGCTTGCCCACATGCTTTCCACACACACAACACCCAGTCTGCCATCTGCCCAGTACAGTTGAAACCAGGATTCATCCGTAAAGAGCACACTTCTGCAGCATGTCATTGGTCATCAAAGGTGAGCATTTACCCACTGAAGTCAGTTACGACGCCAAACTGTAGTCAGGTCAAGACCCTGGTGAGAACTACGAGCACGCAGATGAGCTTCCCTGAGACGGTTTCTGACAGTTTGTGCAGAAATTCTTCAGTTGTGCAAACCCACAGTTTCATCAGCTGTCTGGATGGCTGGTCTCACACAATCACCCAGGTGAAGAAGCAGGATGTGGAGGTCCTGGGCTGGCGTGATTACATGTTGTCTACCGTTTTGAGGCAGGTTGGACCTACTGCCAAAATTCTCTAAACGATGTTGGTAGAGAAATGAACATTCAATTCTCTGGCAATGGAACTGGTGGACATTCCTGCAGTCAGCATGCCAATTGCATGCTCCCTCAAAACTTGAGCCATCTGTGGCATTGTGTTGTGTGACAAAAATGCAAATTTCAGAGTGGCCTTTTATTGTTCCCAGCACAAGGTGCACTTGTGTAATCATGCTGTTTAATCATCTTCTTCATATGCCACACCTGGCAGGTGGATGGATTATCTTGGAAAAGAAGAAATACTCACTAACAGGGACGTAAACAAATGTCTGCACAACATTTGAGACAAATAATATTTTTGTGGGAAATTTCTGGGATCTTTTACTTCAGCTCATGAAACATGGGACCAACACTTTACATGTTGAGTTTATATTTTTGTTTAGTGTTTATTAAGCGTGTGGAGTAATGAGTAGGATTCTTTGGAGTAAAGAGTAGGATTATGTGTTTTCACGTGCAAAAGTGATTGCTTTTGATAAAAATGCTTGACCTGCCTCCCAATGAAAACCAGTTCGGAAAATTCAAATATATATAGTTAGTCTGTAGATTATGGCATTATTTATTTTCATTAATAGAAACTAGTCTGAAATGTCGTGTTTGATGCAATCGGCATCAATTTTAGCACCAGGGAACTGGACAGCTCCCCCGTCATGTGAAAAACCGAACATGCCCCCGACGACGCTCTTAGCTGTTGCTCTACGTGCTTGTTTGGGAAACACTTAAAAAAATTGATATAACGATCTGGTACGGACATCGTGATGCTTAAAGCGGTAATCAGCATTAGAAATAATAACAACGCCGTCTCCCCACCCCTGGTTTGTTAAAAGGCTGAGGGATGGGGCTAGAGAATTGATAAGCTACCACTCTCAAATTCATAGACAGAGCTTTGGATGCAAGGACTGATCATCCATTATATCAAAATTATAACATGCTAATATTTTGCATTCTGATGGGGTCTGAAAGTTGAACTGAGCTCATGATGAATATATAAGTTATATTTTTCACGAATCAATGGGTACATATCATTATTATAATTATTTTATGTAGTTATCTTTTTATTAGACTGTTATTTTATTTTAACAGGGGTTGCATAGACAAGCAGACAAAGTGCACCACACAGACTAAGTACAATAAAAGGAATAAGGATACAGCAAAACATTACACAAAAAGGCAGTCATAAAATGGAGAAAATATAGACAAAAATACAAACATCACAATTATAACATGGGGCATTTATGAGATGTTTTCAACATAGGACCACAATGGAGACCAGTTTTTCCAAAATGTATCAGGACTTCTGGTGTAAATCAAAGGTAAGATACTCTAGAGGTAGGATAGCAGTAGCTTGAGAAAGCCACATTCTCGCAAATCAAATCAAATTTTATGTCATACACATGGTTAACAGATGTTAATGCGAGTGTAGCGAAATGCTTGTGCTTCTAGTTCTGACAATGCAGTAATAACCAACGAGTAATCTAACCTAACAATTTCACAACTGCTACCTTATACACACAAGTGTAAAGGAATGAAGAATATGTACATAAAGGTATATGAATGAGAACGGCATGGGCAAGATGCAGTAGATGGTATCGAGTACAGTATATACATATGAGATGAGTAATGTAGGGTATGTAAACATTATATTAAGTGGCATTGTTTAAAGTGGCTAGTGATACATTTTTTACATGTAAGGCAGCAGCCACTCAATGTTAGTGGTGGCTGTTTAACAGTCTGATGGCCTTGAGATAGAAGCTGTTTTTCAGTCTCTCGGTCCCTGCTTTGATGCACCTGTACTGACCTCGCCTTCTGGATGATAGCGGGGTGAACAGGCAGTGGCTCGGGTGGTTGTTGTCCTTGATGATCTTTATGGCCTTCCTGTGACATCGGGTGTTCTGGAGGGCAGGTAGTTTGCCCCCCGGTGATGCGTTGTGCAGACCTCACTACCCTCTGGAGAGCCTTGTACTTCCGGTGCCGACAGAGATGGCCGCCTCGCTTTGCGTTTCTAGGAAACTATGCAGTATCTTGTTTTTTAACGTGTTATTTATTACATTGGTACCCCAGATAATCTTAGGATACCAATGTCGGGAGGAACTACTGGATATAAGAGCAACGTCAACTCACCATCATTATGACCAGGAATACAACTTTCCCGAAGCGGATCCTCTGTTTTGCCCACCACCCAGGACAATGGATTCGCCAGCCGGCGAACCAAAACAACGAAGCCGTAAAAGGGGCAGACGAAGCGGTCTTCTGGTCAGGCTCCGGAGACGGGCACATCGCGCACCACTCCCAAGCATACTACTTGCCAAAGTCCAGTCTCTTGACAACAAGATAGATGAAATCCGAGCAAGGGTAGCATTCCAGAGAGACATAAGAGACTGTAACGTTCTTTGCTTCACGGAAACATGGCTCACTCGAGACACGCTATCGGAGTCGGTACAGCCACCTGGTTTCTTCACGCAACAAACATCTTTCTGGTAAGAAGAAGGGCCTTATGATTAACAAGACGGGGTGTGATCATAACAACATACAGGAACTCAAGTCTTTCTGTTCACCTGACTTAGAATTCCTCACAATCAAATGTCGGCCGCATTATCTACCAAGAGAATTCTCTTCGATTATAATAACAGCCGCATATATTCCCCCCCAAGCAGACACATCGACGGCCCTGAACAAACTTTATTTGACTCTATGTAAACTGGAAACCACATATCCTGAGGCTGCATTCATTGTAGCTGGGGATTTTAACAAGGCTAATCTGAAAACAAGACTCCCTAAATTCTATCAGCATATCGATTGTGCTACCAGGGCTGGTAAAACCCTGGATCATTGTTATTCTAACTTCCGCAACGCATATAAGGCCCTCCCACGCCCTCCTTTCGGAAAAGCTGGCCACGACTCCATTTTGTTGCTCCCTGCCTATAGACAGAGACTAAAACAGGAAGCTCCTGCGCTCAGGTCTGTTCAACGCTGGTCCGACCAATCTGATTCCACACTTCAAGATTGCTTCGACCACGTGGATTGGGATATGTTCCGCATTGCGTCAAACAACAACATTGACGAATACGCTGATTCGGTGAGCGAGTTCATAAGAAAGTGCATTGGCGATGTTGTATTCACAACAACTATTAAAACATTCCCCAACCAGAAACCATGGATCAATGGCAGCATTCGCGCGAAACTGAAAGTGCAATCCACTGCTTTTAACCAAGGCAAGGTGACTGGAAACATGACCGAATACAAACAGTGTGGTACTTCAGGTGTGGACCATAATAACAATATACATTTTTTTGCTAAGTAAACAAGGGTATTGAACAGATGTTCAGAGTCAGGGTCAAACACAACGTTACAATCAAAGTAGAGCAAATATAAATTTGGTGAAAAAGCTAATTGTCTACCCAGTATTTTCTGGATGTGTAAATGAATATAATTCCAATAAGACTGGATTCTGCTACAGTACCAAAAAAACATGCATGAAGGTGCACGTCTACTGTTTACATTTGAAACATGAATGTGATGCATTGGAACACATTCTGTGAAGGCGGACAGGTGTAAAGTAGGTTCTATTAAAATATTTAGTTATTGTATGCTTACGGAGGTGAATTTGGGTTAGACCCTTTCGTAGATAGAAGCCCATTCATTCTTCCTCACCGAATGTCTCTCTCCCAAATATGTCTCAACGCGTGAATGATTGAGGCACTTCTGATCAACAAAATAGAATATAAGTTGGAGAATAAACCTCTCCGAACAATAGGATTCATAAATTGTTTTTAACTTCAGTCATTTGAAAACGTAGTTTATCGACTTTCTTCTGACCCTCTATGAAGTGCCTAAGTTGTAGGTACTTAATTAAAAAAAATATTTGTTGGGTAAGTCAAACTCAGTTTTTATCTGTTGGAACAATTTAAGAGTGTCCTGAGAAATTAAAGGCATAAGGTCAGCAACACCCTTCGTCTTCCAGTCCAATACACTCATTTAGCCGAGGAAAGATATTCATCCTGACGACAGGAGTTTGGTAGGGTAGACCAGTTAACCAGGTCCTGTTTAATCTTTGTGAGCAAAGGCAAATAATTTGAAGTGAACAGGTCTTTAAGATTTGGAGTAACATATGCTCATGTATTTTAAGCCTGTTTCAGTCCATTGGAATGGAGATATTGTTTCTAAGTTGATTGTAGAGGGGATATTCAAAGGTAAAGCCATAGATTTATCCATGTTAATTTTGTACCCTGACAGGTTACCATATTCAGATATGGTGTCAATTACTGCAGTGACAGATGTCTCAGGTTTAAATATGTATAAAATCACACCAGGGGCCCCTCAGGGGTGCGTGCTTAGTCCCGTCCTGTACTCCCTGTTCACACACGACTGCGTTGCCAAGCACAACTCCAACACCATCATTTAGTTTGCTGACAACACAACTGTGGTAGGCATGATCACCAACAATGATGAGACCACCTATAGGGAGGAGGTCAGAGACCTGGCAGTGTGGTACCAGGACAACAACCTCTCCCTCAATGTGAGCAAGACAAAGGAGCTGATTGTGGACTACAGGAAAAGGAGGGCTGAACATGCCCCCATTAACATCGAAGGGGCCACATCACCAACAAACGATCATGGTCCAAACACACCAAGACAGTTGTGAAGAGGGCACGACAACGCCTTTCCCCCACAGGAGACTGAAAAGATTTGGCATGGGTACCCAGGTCCTCAAAAAGTTCTACAGCTGCACCATCGAGAGCATCTTGACCGGTTGCATCACCGCCTGGTATGGTAGCTGTTCGGCATCCAACTGTAAGCCGCTACAGAGGGTAGTGTGTATGGTCCAGTATATCACTGGGGCCAAGCTTCCTGCCATCCAGGACCTATATACCCAGGCGGTGTCAGAGGAAAGCCAATAAAATTGTCAGACTCCAGTCACCCAAGTTACAGACTGTTTTCTCTGCTACTGCACGGCAAGCGGTACCGGAGCGCCAAGTCTTGGACAAAAAGGCTCTTCAACAGCTTCTACCCCCAAGCCATTAGACTGCTGAACAATTCATAAAAATCGCCACTGGACAATTTACATTGACAGGCCCCCCCCACACCATTTATACACTGCTGCTACTCGCTGTTGTTTGTTACCTATGCATAGTCACTTCGCTCCCACCTACATGTACAAATGACCTCAAATAGCCTGGACCACCGCACACTGACGCTGTACCGGTGCCCCCTGTATATAGCCTCAATATTGTTATTCTTATTGTGTTACTTTTTATTATTTATTTTTAGTTTAGCCTACTGGGTAAATATTTTCTTCTTCTTGAACTGCACTGTTGGTTAAGGACTTGTAAGTAAGCATTTCACGGTAAAGTCTATACTTGTTGTATTCGGCGCATGAAGCAAATAAAGTTTGATTTGAAGGTAAGAAATAGGTATATACTGTATATATAAATTGCATAATAATTGCATATGAAAAGAAACAAAACAAACAATCACAGTAAATCTTGACCTCCATCCCTATATTGTCACAGAAATCACAAAAACAATCCAGCTCCACTTCTGGATCCCACTGCACACACCTGCAGTGGAACCAGTGCTGGCAGAAGTCACAGCACACACCTGCAGTGGACCAGTGCTGGCAGAAGTCACAGCACACACCTGCAGTGGAACCAGTGCTGGCCAGTGCTGGCAAGTCACAGCACACACCTGCAGTGGACCAGTGCTGGCAGAAGTCACAGCACACACCTGCAGTGGAACCAGTGCTGGCAGAACACCTGTCCAGTGCTGGCAGCACACACACACCTGTAGTGGAACCAGTGCTGGCCAGTGCTGGCAGAAGTCACAGCACACACCTGTAGTGGAACCAGTGCTGGCAGAAGTCTGGCAGAAGTCACAGCACACACCTGTAGTGGAACCAGTGCTGGCAGAAGTCACAGCACACACCTGTAGTAGAACCAGTGCTGGCAGAAGTCACAGCACACACCTGTAGTGGAACCAGTGCTGGCAGAAGTCACAGCACACACCTGTAGTAGAACCAGTGCTGGCAGAAGTCACAGCACACACCTGTAGTGGAACCAGTACTGGCAGAAGTCACAGCACGCCCATGGCACCTTGGACTCACACTCGTGCAGGGAGCTTGCAGGCAGATCAAGCTCCCCGCAGTGAGCACAGCAGGTGGTATCTTCTTCTATTCTTTGAAAACAACAACAACGTAACATGGCTTGCAAATGTACAAGACGTACTACAGCAACAATAGTAATTGATACAACTGGGAGAAAAAAAGAACCTGAGGGTGATGCCATGGGGATGTGACAGAGGTGGCCGGAGGAGCTTTTCTCTTCCTTTTCTGTGCTGCAGTTGAGAGAGAAAGACGTGTTAGACAGAGAATGTTTCATGAAACCATTTTCAACTTTTTTACATCAATATCACTGGAGGAAGCTGAAGAAAATATGTAGGAGGTGGACATGCCTTGTGGGCTGGTGCTATGGACTGTAGATATGTTAAGAGAGAAAAAAAGAATTAGTTAAATATAGCAGTTTTATCAAATACATAAACAGTGGAGGTGGCTGTATTCAAATTGCAAGGGGCAGGGACACCAGAGGAGGCTGCTGTGGTGGTGTGACCAGAGCAGCCTGAGGAGGCAGTTGGTCCAGAGGAGGCTGCTGTGGTGGTGTGACCAGAGCAGCCTGAGGAGGCAGTTGGTCCAGAGGAGGCCGCTTCAGTGGCGACAGACGTGGGGCTGATGTTTATCATGGTGGACGAAACCGCAGACAATGGCTTGGAGGAGCTGGTGTTAGTAGTGGTAGGGATGAGGGGCCGACGATGGTGTGGCCGAGAGAGCAGGCACATGGCCTTCTTCGGCAGCTGGGGGATCCAGCAGCTCCTACAAACTGGGAGGCACTGTCGGTGGTGAGGAGTTTCAGCGGCATTAAACGGGACCCTTCAATGGATGAAGGGTCAATAGGGAAGAGGCCCCACTTCTTAAACCCTTCCACCACATAGTGCATGTCCTTGCAACGCTGGTACGGGTAGCTGAATATTCTGGCAAATTCTGATTTGTTTACCAGGAGTGGTCCAAATGGCTGAGGACTCCAGCTACCTTGGAGTGGGCCTTTAAAGGGCAAAAGTATGCCACGACCAGTGGCTGCAGGACCTGCGTGCAATGTGGTGAAAGAGAAATATTTGACATCACGCACCAGCTGTTATTGACAAATAGACACACACCACCACTAATGATGTGTCCCACAAAATGTATATACATAGCTTTTTTTTACTCTAATAACCTATCTTAACCTACATAAATTGTAATGAAAATCGGTGGTCAGCTAGCCAGAAGGGTGTATTTAGTCGCAAAAATTACTGTTGTTTTCCAGTCCATTTAAATGTTAAGCCTGAGGTAATTTAGTCCTCCAACTGCTAGAGAGCGTCTGCAGTTAGGGGAAAATTAGCTACAGCATTTATACTATAGAAAACTGTAAATAATACAGTATTCTTTGGTTCGTGAAAACAGTGAATGCTACAATAGTCTGCAAAAACACATACAGTGACTTCTATAGTATTTAAACCATAATATACTGTAATATTTTTTCATGTGGGCAATTTTTTAAAAGTATTTCATGACCTGACACTTGCACTTGACTTTTTTCCCCCTTACTTGTTCTGACGTTGCTGATAGCTACTTTATTGAGGAAATATGTACTTACTATGACTGTATTATCATCAATCAGAGAAAGAGAGAGAGGAAAAAGAGAAAGAGAGGAGAAAGAGAGAGAATTAGAGGGAGCATACTTAAATTCACACAGGACACCAGATAAGACAGGAGAAATACTCTAGATATAACAGACTGACCCTAGTCCTGCGACACAAACTATTGCAGCATAAATACTGGAGGCTGAGACAGGAAGGTTTGGGAGACACTGTGGCAGGGCCAAACAGGCAGGATATAACCCCACCTACTTTGCTAAAGCCCCAACACCACTAGAGGGATATCTTCAAGCATCAACTTACTACCCTGAGACAAGGCCGAGTATAGCCCACGAAGATCTCCCCCACGGCACGAACCCGAGGGGGAAGCCAACCCGGACAGGAAGATCACGTCAGTGACTCAACCCACTTACGTGATGCACCATTCCTAGGGACGGCATGGAAAAGCACCAGTAAGCCAGTGATTCAGCCCCCATAATAGATTTAGAGGCAGAGAATCCGTGGAGAGAGGGGAACCGGCCAGGCAGAGTCAGCAAGGGCTGTTTGTTGCTCCAGTCCCTTTCCATTCACCTTCACACCCCTGGGCCAGACTACAGTAAATTCATCATGCTTAAGCCATGTTTCAATCAGGCCAATCACATCATGATTATGATCAGTGATTACTTCATTGACTATAACTGCCTTGGAAGTGAGGGATCTAACATTAAGTAGCCCTATTTTGAGATGTGAGATATCACAATCTCTTTCAATAATGACAGGAATGGAGGAGGTCTTCATTCCAGTGAGATTGCTAAGGCGAACACCGCCATTTTAAGTTTTGCACAACCTAGACACGGTCTCAATGGGGAATGCTGAGCTGACTACACTGACTGTGCTAGTGGCAGACTCCACTAAGCTGGCAGGGTGGCTAACAGCCTTCTGCCTGGCCTGCATCCTATCTCATTGTGGAGCGAGAGGAGTTAGAGCCCTGTCTATGTTGGTAGATAAGATGAGAGCACCCCTCCAGCTAGGATGGAGTTTGTCACTCCTCAGCAGGCCAGGCTTGGTCCTGTTTGTGGGTGAGTCCCAGAAAGAGGGCCAATTATCTACAAATTCTATATTTTGGGAGAGGCAGAAAACAGTTTTCAACCAGCGATTGAGTTGTGAGACTGCTGTAGAGCTCATCACTCCCCCTAACTGGGAGGGGGCCAGAGACAATTACTCGATGCCGACACATCTTTCTAGCTGATTTACATGCTGTACCTATGTTGTGCTTGGTGACCTCTGACTCTTTCATCCTAACATCGTTGGTGCCGACGTGGATAACAATATCCCTATACTCTCTACACTCACCGGTTTTAGCCTTAGCCAGCACCATCTTCAGATTAGCCTTAACGTCGGTAGCCCTGCCCCCTGGTAAACAGTGCATGATCGCTGGATGATTCGTTTTAAGTCTAATACTGCGGGTAATGGAGTCGCCAATGACTAGGGTTTTCAATTTGTCAGAGCTAATGGTGGGAAGCTTCGGCGTCTCATACCCCGTAACGGGAGGAATAGAGACAAGAGAAGGCTCAGCCTCTGACCCCGTAACAGGAGGAGTAGAGACCAGAGAAGGCTCGGCCTCTGACCCCGTAACGGGAGGAGTAGAGACCAGAGAAGGCTCGGCCTCTGACCCCGTAACGGGAGGAGGAGAGACCAGAGAAGGCTCGGCCTCTGACCCCGTAACAGGAGGAGGAGAGACCAGAGAAGGCTCGGCCTCTGACTACGACTTGCTGCTTAATGGGGAGAACTGGTTGAATGATTCTGTCGGCTGAATGAGCGACACCAGTTGAGCATTCCTACAGCATTTCCCTACAGAAGCCATGAGAAAGTTGTCCGGCTGCGCTGACTGTGCGAGGGGATTTATACTAACGTTACTATCTGTACTTACTGGTGGCACAGACGCTGTTTCATCCTTTCCTGTACTTAAATGATCCTTGCCTAACGATTGCGTCTGAATCTGGGCTTGCAGCACGGCTATCCTCGCCATAAGGTGATCGCTCTCCTGTATATAATGAGTACAGCGACCTCAATTAGAAGGCATAATGTTAATGGAACTACTTAGCATCGGCTGGTGGTGGTCGTGTAGAGCCATGTCCAGATAAAGCGTCCGGGGTGAAAATGTTGAATGAAAAAAGTTGGGCGAGGGAAAAATATAAAACGGTAATTAAAAAGTAAAAAATTTAAAATTGTCAGGTAGCAAAGAAACGTTCATCAATCAAAGTTCACAGACAGACAAGTTCTCACAAGAATAGTAAACCAACTAAAATTCACAGAAGTGAGGACATTTTGCCGGTCCTCACTTGTAAGATGTCTGTTTAAGGCTTAGGTGTAGGGTTAGGTTTAAATATATTTTGAATGGGAATCAATTGTTTGTCCCCTAAAAGTCCTCACAAGTATGGTATACATGCCTGTGTGTGCCGTTTTGTGATTCCTATCTCTGTGATTCTCCAGGTCTTAGAATAACTGGTAAATATGATGGATAAATAAGTTTACTCAGGCCATTTACCACTGAAAAAAATGGTCAAGGTTCCTGGCTGTGTAAGTGGGAGTTTCCTCTCTCGCATGAGCACGCTTTTCCCGCGTGAGCACACTTTTCCCACGTGAGCACACTTTTCCCGCGTGAGCACACTTTTCCCGCGTGAGCACACTTTTCCCACGTGAGCACACTTTTCCTCCATAATGTCTGGCATGCTCATGCGAGAGGGAACAGCTGGCTCTGGTCTACTTATTGTCCCCTCCCGCTCGCCCCGATCAGGGGTGCCAGCGGCAGGAGTTTTCACTGTGGTGGAAGGCAGACTCGCACGCACACACACACTCTCTCTCTCTCTCTCTCTCTCACTGGCAACTTCACCCCACAACACCCTCCACCCCAAACTAAGGTCTCACACTTCTTTCCCCCTCCCTCCCTAACCCCCTCCTCACCCATCCTCCCCCACATTACATAGAGCACCAAAGAGATTCATGTTGCTGGAGGAAAACTCAGACCAGATATTCTTGTGTTTTTCTTTCTGTTTTTATTGGTTTGGCAGAGAGACAGACTGGGGAGCTGTGATAGTCAGATGATGACGCAACAACACAAGTCTCAACAGTTTCTCTCCAGCGCTGTGGCTGGTGTTGTAGGAATAACTGACCTGCCTTGGTGTTGCAGGAATTAGGAGTCCTTCCTGAAACAAGACACTAAAAGGAAGACACTAATAGGAATACTTGTGTGTATCGTTGACCAAGTTGTCCAAGTCTTTCTCAGCTAGATCATGCAGTCCGTGTGTAACCGTGGCCTGTGTAGGTGTCCGTCCCATCAATACATTTCAAGGGTCCAAGAAGACATACATTGGTCATTTCAATTGACAGTACATTCTGTAAGCTTTACGGACATCATGATTCCATGCTAAACTAAGGCCATGTCTGTGAGTAGTTTACTTGACTGAGTAGTGGTTCCCTTGTAGAGTTACTCACACCTGGTTTAAGCTGGAGCTGGTAGAAGTTACCTCTAACTGCGGGTCTGGGATACGATATTATTTTATCCTTCTCGTGGTTCAGGTTATGATTTGGGGTTGGGTAATGTGATACTAGATCTGTAGTTAGGGGCAACTTCTACCTGGCGTTTTATGGTACAACAGAAGATTAGCACCAGGAAGGCTGGTCTTTAGGTGTTGTCCTCATCACACCAGTATTCAAAGCAAGAGTGACACTAATTTAAAACACAGCCTGAACAGAGCTGAGGACCACCATTCTCAGATCATCATCATCATCATCACTATGTACAGTATATACACACTTATTTACAATACACACATACTGGTGTCAGGGTAGCTGGTACTGGCACACATTAGAAATAACAACATACAGAACACAGACAGACATCACCTCTGGTGGCGGGGAGAGGAAATACATTGAAACACAGGTTTGTGAAAAGCTTGGCACTGTAGATTTCTCCCACATGAACAATAACAACAATACAGGGTCAAAGGTCAGAGAGTCCGTCTTAGTGGTAAACAACATGGGGGCTTCCGTTTGATTGACAGCTGGAACCCAGAGTGGAGAAGAGTGGGGTGGGACATTCCTCTCCTTCTCCCCTCCTGGTCCATCTCAGAGCAGGCAGATTAGGCTCTTGCCTTCCTCGATCTCCTCCTGCACCTTGTCTGAGGACGTGGCGATCTCGGCCTGGGCTGAGAACACAGCGCAGATGAAGGTGAGCACGGTGCCTCCCATGGCTGTGTAGAAGGCCCAGCCCATGGTACACAGCCCTGCCTGGTAGGGAGCCGCGTCCTGACCACAGTACAGCTGCACCTTGTCTGAACCCCAGCCTGCAGGGTACAGCATCAGACCCAGGATCAGAAACAGACCTGGACCAGAGAGAGGGGAGAGAAAGGCACTGTTAGTTCATAATAGACCTACATGCAGCAAACATATCAACGGTTATAATGTGTCACTGATTGAATTGTGTGTTTGAAAGGTAGCTTCAAAAAAGAGTGGAATAATGACAACAGCACATTGTCTAAAGTCAATCCACAGAACATTCTCTGGTATCAAAACATTTCCTGTTTCAAGAATACGGTAGCGTTCTAAATTTCCCGTTGGTCAAAAATACTATACTGGCTAAAAAATATTATACTCTTTTTTTTTATACTCTTTTCTTTTCAAATGGGACTCTCCTTTGCTCCATTCCAATAATACACCTGGCAAGAGTCAAGTCTCTTGATGCAAAAAAATCTTTCCCCAAACATGTCCCCACGTTACGACCCTCAGGTTACAAAACAATGCAACCCTGGGGTTATGGCACAATATGACCCTGGGTTTATGGCACAATACAACCCTGGGGTTACGGCACAATACGACCCTGGGGTTATGGCACAATGCAACCCTGAGGTTATGGCACAATACGACCCTGGGTTTATGGCACAATACAACCCTGGGGTTACAGCACAATACAACCCTGGGGTTACGGCACAATACAACCCTACTGTCAGCTCTGAATCCCTGGGGGTATCGCACAATGTGTGACCTAGGAATACAGCAGGTCAACAACAGGAAAGGGTAGCCAGGGGGGTTTCCTCAGTCACTGAACTAACCGACTAATCCTGTGTCTCAGCTTCCTGTGTCTCAGCTTCCTGTGTCTCAGCTTCCTGTGTCTCAGCTTCCTGTGTCTCAGCTTCCTGTGTCTCAGCTTCCTGTGTCTCAGCTTCCTGTGTCTCTCTCTGCTGAAGGATGGAGCCACTTCCAACAGCCCTGCACTGTACAATATTCCACTTCTAACATCACACTGATTATGTTCCAACAGCCCTGCACTGTACAATATTCCACTTGTAACAGCAAATGGATTCTGTTCCAACAGCCTTGTACAACACCAGAACCTATAGGACAGCCTAATAGAGGTCTGCTCAGGAGGAGCAAGAGAAACCTTCACCCAATTCCTAATATGACCTAGTAAAGTAGAGACAATGCATGTAGTCTGTGTTCAATATCACCGTATCCTTGTACAGGCCCATGGTACTTCTTTCACCATCACCATACTCAAGAATGACCTTACAGGAAAAGGCAGTGAGCCTGTTTCTAGTTCAGGCTTTGACACACACCAGGAGACGCTCTAGAACTACGATATTAGAAGTCTACTACTAGACGACTGGGAGCTCCGTTAGTGAAACTACAATAGCAATACTGGAAGTCCACTAGAGTCTAGACTGTGAGCTCTGGAACTACAATAGCAATACTGGAAGTCCACTAGAGTCTAGACTGGGAGCTCTGGAACTACAATAGTAATACTGGAAGTCCACTAGAGTCTAGACTGGGAGCTCTGGAACTACAATAGTAATACTGGAAGTCCACTAGAGTCTAGACTGGGAGCTCTGGAACTACAATAGTAATACTGGAAGTCCACTAGAGTCTAGACTGGGAGCACTGGAACTACAATAGTAATACTGGAAGTCCACTAGAGTCTCGACTGTGAGCTCTGGAACTACAATAGTAATACTGGAAGTCCACTAGAGTCTAGACTGGGAGCTCTGGAACTACAATAGCAATACTGGAAGTCCACTAGAGTCTAGACTGGGAGCTCTGGAACTACAATAGTAATACTGGAAGTCCACTAGAGTCTAGACTGTGAGCTCTGGAACTACAATAGTAATACTGGAAGTCCACTAGAGTCTAGACTGGGAGCACTGGAACTACAATAGTAATACTGGAAGTCCACTAGAGTCTTGACTGGGAGCTCTGGAACTACAATAGTAATACTGGAAGTCCACTAGAGTCTCGACTGTGAGCTCTGGAACTACAATAGTAATACTGGAAGTCCACTAGAGTCTCGACTGTGAGCTCTGGAACTACAATATGCCTACAGGCACGTATTACGAGAGAGCGAGAGAGAGACAGACACAGAGAGACAGACAGATAGAGACACAGAGAGACAGACAGATAGAGACACAGAGAGACAGACAGATAGAGACACAGACAGACAGACAGACAGACAGACAGACAGACAGACAGACAGACAGACAGACAGACAGACAGACAGACAGACAGACAGACAGACAGACAGAGAGATTGTTGTTTGTTGTTTATTATTGTTTATTTCACTTTTGTTTATTATCTACTTCACTTGCTTTGGCAATGTTAACATATGTTTCACATGCCAATAAGGCCTGAAATTGATTTTGAAATTGAATAGAAATGGAATAGAAATTGAATTGAGAGAGAGAGGGAGATACAGAGAGAGAAAGAAACAGAGACAGAGCTCCTGCACCTCTACACTAGACCAGCACACTAACCCTCCTTCCCTCCATCTGCTCACTTGCTCCTTCAGGAGATGAAAAACAAAAGTGCAATGCCGACACCAGCTTTCTCCCTCTCTGTCTCTCCCTCAGAGCAGACCAATATTGTATTAAACACGGAAATGAAAAGTAGGTCATACATTCTTTCCACATGTTGCTGCCAGAGCAGCTCTAGTGATGGACTGGAGGTATGGTTTCAATTCTACAACCCCCCAATACACACACACACACACACACACACACACACACACACACACACACACACACACACACACACACACACACACACACACACACACACACACACACACACACACACACACACACCTCTAAAGACATCCCCCTACCCAATGGACCCCTAACCTAATACCCCGGTCCACTTCAACTGAGTATCCTGCATCCTCTTTGAATATTAACTACTTTCCTCCTTCTGCAACCTGGCCTGTATATTAACCATTCGCCTCCAACTGTCTCCGTAGTCTCCTCTCTTTCTGTACTCGCTTCCTCTACATCTCTAGGTGGGGTAGCATTGCATTCTCTCTCTACCCCGCCTGTACCCCTCCTCTCCTGGTTCCCAGAACATCTGACTATCCACCTCCAATCAGCCCCAGGAAATGGTGAAAATGTTTCACAACAGACTATGGGAGCCAGAGGTACAGAGACAAAGAGATATGCAGGTTTTTTTCTTTCCTCTCCACACATATGCGACCAGTTTCAGGAAGCCAGCCGTATGTCGCACGCCAATCTTTTATCAAAATGCGTTTTTGGCCAGCAATGCCTTCTGGAGCATGTGAACTTTTATGTGCCTTAATAACAAACTTGTACTCCATGTGTAAATAGAAATAAAAATGGTTAAATTACGAGCTGGTTTAGTCACGGAAATATACAGGAACCTTCCTGTAGCCTTAGACCGCTGCGCCATTCAGGAGGCCCTGAAAAAGTGTACTTTAATCTGGAGTTTTTCCTTATTGTAGTCTACTACTTTTACCACTTTTAGTCTTGAAATCTTTGGTTGTTTACTACACTCCTCACTCTGTTTAGCACACGACCTCACATGGGAATCCTTAAAGAGATGGGCGGGGCTAAGGCTTAAGAGGGTGTGAACGATACTGAATGGGTGTAGACAAAGAAGAGCTCTCCAGTAGGTGTACCAAGACATTAAAAGGCCATTTTCTCAAAAGTGGGATTACAAATCTATCAACTTTCAAAGCAGAATTACTTTCTCATTGTTCCTCAACTGCAGCATTTCATTGTCTCTACTTTTATCCAATGTAAAAAAACACAATTTCAAATTTTGCTAGATATGACTGAATCCAGGTGGTGGCTCACATGTTAGAGTGTGATGGAAAAAGAGAGGAGGGAGAGAGAGGAGGAGGTCTCTCACTGGAAACATCCAAACTGATATGATTGTCAGGTAGGACCGTAAGCCAAGAGAGTCTCGGTCTGGGTCTCCTGGCTTCTAAAGACACTCTCATCAACAACTAAACTGACTTTACTCATTCGCTGCTCCTCTGAACCAATCAGGTGTGTTAGAGCAGGGCTGGAGAAAAAGTCTGCATACCCAGTATTTCTGCAGGAGGGTTGGCCACCTCTGCCCTATAGAGTTAAGAGAATGGTTTCAACAGTTAGAGAGTGGGTGAGACAGAGAGGACATGTTGTTTCTATGGGAATCCTGGGGGAGGTTTGTGCTTCTTTCTGTTTGGCTTCACTGTCCCACAGAGGACTGTAGTGTAATAGATGAACAGGGAATAATATTATCCTGATTCCTTCCACACAGTCATTCTGTTCTGGTAATGTTCTGTTGGTAGGAAGTCCTACAAGCCTGATTCAGGATTACAGTAATATGCACCTGGACTTTCCATTCATATCTATCAGCCTTACCTACACCGCACTTCCTTTCACCAGACTCTCTCTCTCTCTCTCTCTCACTCTTTCTCTTACTCACTGATTCTCTCTTTCTATGCCTTTAGTTCTTATACACCCACACTACGGTTGTAAACACTCTCTCTCGCCATCTCTCGCTATATCTCTCACCCACATACCTCTATTGTCAACACTGGTTGTGATTGACCAACATCTCAGACCTTTGCTTTGGTAATCAGATGAATTTCCAGTCACACCCGTCCCGACCCTATACTGTACTTCTGCTCTCTGTTTGCTCAACAATAGTAACATCCAGGCCTAGACTATTCACCTTGATCAGACTGGTCCAATACAGTCATGATCATCTGTCAATCAGACCTGTAACAGTCATAGTCACGCTGTATCATTATTGCATCTGTTTAATGGATCACTGTCACATTCCCATCTGCCATCAACCCACAGCTAGAGCGGATCACTGTCACATACCCATCTGTCAGCAAACCAACAGCTAGAGCCCAGGTCAAAGGCCATCTGTGTGACAGTCCTATAACTCATCATGGCTGAATTTGGCTCATCGTCTGGTTGGCTGGCTGGCTGGTTGGTTGGAGCTGGGAGGGAGAGTTTATGGCCACAATAAAAGGATATTATGACACTCCCAGCTGTAGACCTGGAGACAGTTTAACTACCTGCTGTTTCTTACTCTTCTCGTCTCTGTGTTTCTGAAAAAAACCCTGCCTCGGTCTGGCCTGAAACACTTGGCTAGTTATATTGCATATCCAATTGATTTCTATTAGAGATAAAGCCTTCCCAATATGACATCAGTGTGTATAAATGTGTTTAATAGAATCAGGACCACTCTGATGACGTGACCACCGCTGGCTACAGAAACACAGTCTCTCCCTCTGAGGTAAAGTATTTCCCAAAACATCTGCCACCTGATCCCAGTTACGGGAACATTACGGGAACATTACGGTCGGTCGGCACACTTAGTGGAAATGTTGATTGGAGGAACATCAAACTGGCAGAAAGGAGAGAGGAAGAGAGGGAGAGAGAGAGAGAGGTGGAGAGAGGAAGAGAGGGAGAGAGGAAGAGAGGGAGAGAGAGAGAGGTGGAGAGAGGAAGAGAGGGAGAGAGAGAGAGAGGTGGAGAGAGGAAGAGAGGGAGAGAGAGAGAGAGAGGTGGAGAGAGGAAGAGAGGGAGAGAGAGAGAGGTGGAGAGAGGAAGAGAGGGAGAGAGAGAGAGAGGTGGAGAGGAAGAGAGGGAGAGAGAGAGAGAGAGAGAGGAAGAGAGGGAGAGAGAGAGAGAGAGAGGTGGAGAGAGGAAGAGAGGGAGAGAGAGAGGTGGAGAGAGGAAGAGAGGGAGAGAGAGAGAGAGGTGGAGAGAGGGAGAGAGAGAGAGGTGGAGAGAGATGATAAAGTCATATAGGGATTAGAGGTCGACCGATTATGATTTTTCAACGCCGATATGATACCGATTATTGGAGGACCAAAAAAGCCGATACCAATTAATCGGACAATATTTTATTTATTTGTAATAATGACAATTACAACAATACTGAATGAACACTTATTTTAACTTAATATAATACATCAATCAAATCAATTTAGCCTCAAATAAATAATGAAACATGTTCAATTTGGTTTAAATAATGCAAAAACAAAGTTTTGGAGAAGAAAGTCATATGTGCCAATATGCAATACAGTGGGGCAAAAAAGTATTTAGTCAGCCACCAATTGTGCAAGTTCTCCCACTTAAAAAGATGAGAGGCCTGTAATTGTCATCATAGGTACACTTCAACTATGACAGACAAAACGAGAATTTTTTTTCTCCAGAAAATCACATTGTAGGATTTTTAATGAATTTATTTGCAAATTATGGTGGAAAATAAGTATTTGGTCACCTACAAACAAGAAAGATTTCTGGCTCTCACAGACCTGTAACTTCTTTTTTAAGAGGCTCCTCTGTCCTCCACTCGTTACCTGTATTAATGGCACCTGTTTGAACTTGTTATCAGCGTAAAAGACACCTGTCCACAACCTCAAACAGTCACACTCCAAACTCCACTATGGCCAAGACCAAAGAGCTGTCAAAGGACACTAGAAACAAAATTGTAGACCTGCACCAGGTTGGGAAGACAATCTGCAATAGGTAAGCAGCTTGGTTTGAAGAAATCAACTGTGGGAGCAATTATTAGGAAATGGAAGACATACAAGACCACTGATAATCTCCCTCGATCTGGGGCTCCACGCAAGATCTCACCCCGTGGGGTCAAAATGATCACAAGAACGGTGAGCAAAAATCCCAGAACCACATGGGGGGACCTAGTGAATGACCTGCAGAGAGCTGGGACCAAAGTAACAAAGCCTACCATCAGTAACACACTACGCCGCCAGGGACTCAAATCCTGCAGTGCCAGATGTGTCCCCCTGCTTAAGCCAGTACATGTCCAGGCCCGTCTGAAGTTTGCTAGAGAGCATTTGGATGATCCAGAAGAAGATTGGGAGAATGTCATATGGTCAGATGAAACCAAAATAGAAATTTTTGGTAAAAACTCAACTCGTCATGTTTGGAGGACAAAGAATGGTGAGTTGCATCCAAAGAGCACCATACCTACTGTGAAGCATGGGGGTGGAAACATCATGCTTTGGGGCTGTTTTTCTGCAAAGGGACCAGGACGACTGATCCGTGTAAAGGAAAGAATGAATGGGGCCATGTATCGTGAGATTTTGAGCGAAAACCTCCTTCCATCAGCAAGGGCATTGAAGATGAAACGTGGCTGGGTCTTTCAGCATGACAATGATCCCAAACACACAGAGAAGGAGAGAAGGAGTGGCTTCGTAAGAAGCATTTCAAGGTCTTGGAGTGGCCTAGCCAGTCTCCAGATCTCAACCCCATAGAAAATCTTTGGAGGGAGTTGAAAGTCGGTGTTGCCAAGCAACAGCCCCAAAACATCACTGCTCTAGAGGAGATCTGCATGGAGGAATGGGCCAAAATACCAGCAACAGTGTGTGAAAACCTTGTGAAGAGTTACAGAAAACATTTGACCTCTGTCATTGCCAACAAAGGGTATATAACAAAGTATTGAGATAAACTTTTGTTATTGACCAAATACTTATTTTCCACCATAATTTGCAAATAAATTCATTAAAAATCCTACAATGTGATTTTCTGGATTTTTTTCTTCATTTTGTCTGTCATAGTTGAAGTCTACAGGCCTCTCTCATCTTTTTAAGTGGGAGAACTTGCACAATTGGTGGCTGACTAAATACTTTTTTGCCCCACTGTATGTGCCATGTAAAAATATGTGCCATGTAAAATACGTGCCATGTAAAAAAAGCTAATGTTTAAGTTCCTTGCTCAGAACATGAGAACATATGAAAGTTGGTGGTTCCTTTTAACATGAGACTTCAATCTTCCAAGGTAAGAGGTTTTAGGTAGTAGTTAATATAGTATTTATAGGACTATTTCTCTCTATACCATTTGTATGTTATATACCTTTGACTATTGGATGTTCTTATTGGCACTATAGTATTGCCAGTATAACAGTATAGCTTCCGTCCCTCTCCTCGCTCCTACCTGTGCTCGAACCAGGAACACATCGACAACAGCCACACTCGAAGCATCGTTACCCATCGCTCCACAAAAGCAGCGCAAGGGGAATAACTACTCCAAATCTAAAAGCGAGTGACGTTTGAAACAGTATTAGCGCACACCCAGCTAACTAGCTAGCCATTTCACATCGGTTACACCAGCCATTAGGCTGATAGGCTTGAAGTCATAAACAGCGCTGTGCTTGCGAAGAGCTGCTGGAAAAACGCACGAAAGTGCAGTTTGAATGAATGATTACGGGCCTGCTGCTGCTCTGTCAGACTGCTCTATCAAATCAGACTTAATTATAACATAATAACACACAGAAATACGAGCCTTTGGTCATTAATATGGTCGAATCCAGAAACTATCATTTCGAAAACAAAACGTTTATTATTTCAGTGAATTTATTTTATCTAACGGGTGGCATTCCTAAGTCTAAATATTCTTGTTACATTGCACAACCTTCAATGTTATCTCATAATTACGTAAAATTCTGGCAAATTAGTTCGCAATGAGCCAGGCAGCCCAAACTGTTACATATACCCTGACTCTGCGTGCAATGAACGCAAGAGAAATGACACAATTTCACCTGGTTAATATTGCCTGCTAAACTGGATTAGTAGTTATAACTAGTGATTATGATTGATTGTTTTTTATAAGATAAGTTTAATGCTAGCTAGCAATTTATCTTGGCTTCTACTGCATTCATGTAACAGGCAGGCTACTCGTGGAGTGCAATGGTTAGAGCGTTGGACTAGTTAACTGTACGGTTGCAAGATTGTATCCCCTGAGCTGACAAGGTGAAAATCTGTCGTTCTGCCCCTGAACAAGGCAGTTAACCCACCGTTCCTAGGCCGTCATTGAAAATAAGAATGTGTTCTTAACTGACTTGCCTAGTTAAATAAAGGTATAATTATTATTATTTATTTTTTAAATCGGCGCCCAAAAATACAGATTTCCGATTGTTATGAAAACTTGAAATTGTCCCTAATTAAATCGGCCATTCCGATTAATCGGTCGACCTCTAATAGGGATATCTGAGAACTCTACCTGGCGGAGAAACTACAGACTTTTCCATCTCTCTCATCTAGGACACATGTGGAGGTGGAGAAAAAACACCAACAGAAAAAAGTACCAGAGACACATCAACACTGACCACTGCTTGGTGTGGTGTCTCTGCAGTGTGTTTTGTTCTTTATCCTTTCTGTAGCCAGGGAGAAGGTTCATGACAAGGGGCTGAGGGTTAAGGTAGAGTTGAATATTTTACCGGTATTTTCCAAATCTTCCATTCTGAGAATATATCCCTTTTCTACCAGGTAACCAAAAACCAGAGGTGTCATTCAACAGCATTATAAAGCATATAAATAAGCATATGTCTGGATTTGATTAGAGCTTTCATCGAAAATTCAATCATGATGCTACTTGACCCTGATGAGCCATACATTATATACATTTTATGAGCCCCACATTAAAATATATTTAATGAGGTCAAGCCCAAAAGATTGTGCTGTTATCCAAAACATACATGATATAGGCTACTGCACATTACGCCAGACAGAAAAACATAAAAGTCTATAGATGTAGCTACTGTAGCTATATGCTCTCGTGGGTAAATGAATGAAACTAGCTCCAGTAGGCTAATCTTTTTTAGTGTGAACTGCATTACTGTACTGTATTGAATTATAGGCTACTGGATTATATGGACTGAATTAAGCATTTAATTCAAACCACAATACAGCAGGGAGAGAACATGTGATTCTGGTGCAGCACATGCAGCCAACAAAGTTACAATTACAGGCCAGTGAATTTCATTTTAATTTTGAAATATAATAGGGCCTATTTGTATAATTCGTAGGCTGACACATACACTGCTCAAAAAAATAAAGGGAACACTAAAATAACACATCCTAGATCTGAATGAATGAAATATTATTATTAAATACTTTTTTCTTTACATAGTTGAATGTGCTAACAACAAAATCACAAAAATGATCAATGGAAATCAAATTTATCAACCCATGGAGGTCTGGATTTGGAGTCACACTCAAAATTAAAGTGGAAAACCACACCAAAGGCTGATCCAACTTTGATGTAATGTCCTTAAAACAAGTCAAAATGAGGCTCAGTAGTGTGTGTGGCATTCACGTGCCTGTATGACCTCCCTACAACGCCTGGGCATGCTCCTGATGAGGTGGTGGATGGTCTCCTGAGGGATCTCCTCCCAGACCTGGACTAAAGCATCCGCCAACTCCTGGACAGTCTGTGGTGCAACGTGGCGTGGCGTTGGTGGATGGAGCGAGACATGATGTCCCAAATGTGCTCAATTGGATTCAGGTCTGGGGAACGGGCGGGCCAGTCCATAGCATCAATGCCTTCCTCTTGCAGGAACTGCTGACACACTCCAGCCACATGAGGTCTAGCATTGTCTTGCATTAGGAGGAACCCAGGGCCAACCGCACCAGCATATGGTCTCACAAGGGGTCTGAGGATCTCATAGGCTACTGTAAGGCTGTAAGCACAACCCCCACCTGTGGACGTCGGGCCCTCATACCACCCTCATGGAGTCTGTTTCTGACCGTTTGAGCAGACACATGCACATTTGTGGCCTGCTGGAGGTCATTTTGCAGGGCTCTGGCAGTGCTCCTCCTGCTCCTCCTTGCACAAAGGTGGAGGTAGCGGTCCTGCTGCTGAGTTGTTGCCCTCCTACGGTCTCCTCCACGTCTCCTGATGTACTGGCCTGTCTCCTGGTAGCTCCTCCATGCTCTGGACACTACGCTGACAGACACAGCAAACCTTCTTGCCACAGCTCACATTTATGTGCCATCCTGGATGAGCTGCACTACCTGAGCCACTTGTGTGGGTTGTAGACTCCGTCTCATGCTACCACTAGAGTGAAAGCACCGCCAGCATTCAAAAGTGACCAAACCATTAGCCAGGAAGCATAGGAACAGAGAAGTGGTCTGTGGTCACCACCTGCAGAACCACTCCTTTATTGGGGGTGTCTTGCTAATTGCCTATAATTTCCAACTGTTGTCTATTCCATTTGCACAACAGCATGTGAAATTTATTGTCAATCAGTGTTGCTTCCTAAGTGGACAGTTTGATTTCACAGAAGTGTGATTGACTTGGAGTTACATTGTGTTGTTTAAGTGTTCCCTTTATTTTTTTTAGCAGTGTATATACCCTACCTTTCACAATATTTCCCCTAATGTTATTAGCCTACATCTTCTTTCTCTCTCTCTATTGTTGCATCATTCCTTCCTCGCTTTCAACTGTTAAATGAAATAAGTTTCGTTGTCCTTATCTTCTTCATTCTAATGACACCTTGAATAGTACTAGAATTAGATGCAGAAGGCTTTCTCTTCTTTTCACGAAGATTGAATGGTTATGCTATAGCCTATCACCGCCGCGCGAGCGTTCGCTCTTCTTTCAAACCACCCATGAGTTCTATTGGCTGCTGTATTTAACATTCATCAAACAAGAGCTTGCGTCCCTCTTTGAATAGTCTATTGGTATAAAAAATCATGTCCAGCAAGCTATTGTAGTCCAGCTTTTCCTGCATGGGACTCCAAGAGCTAAGAGTGTTTTTTAAGGAGAGAAGCCAGCTGAGCACATAGAAATTATGCATAACCCATCACTAATTAGCTAACTATATGGCTAATACTGCAATAAATATATTACCTGAAAGAGGTAGGCTAGAAAATCTACATATCAATCTAGAACAGGATGATCTATTTGAACGGATTTGATGGAGAGACAAAGACTGCAAGAGAGTGCTCACGCGTGCTCTGATTGAAAGCAATAATATTCAAGTGATAGGCTGTTTTAAAACTCTGCTGCTGCAATTAAAAAAACAAACATCTTTACAATAAAAAAGTAAGGTGTCCTCCGAAAGCCAGATGGAGATTAGACGTGCATTCAGTCTTTATATTACTGTAGCATAGACTATGCTGCCTTACCTGTCATAAGACAAAAAGCTACCATGATAAGATGATAGGTCTACGTGCATTGCGAACTGCACTCCATACTGGGATGCGCTGTCTGTCCCCAGCCTGAGCGTTGATGATTCATCATGCAGAGGCAGTTGAGAAGCCAGATTAGACATGACATATAATTGAACACTTCCATTTCACGCCACGCTGTTCATAGTTTATTTTATTTTACTGGTTTCTTGCAGTTATATATCCCGAGAAAAGGGAGTGGTTTTGGGTGGTAAATCTCAGTAACCTGGTTCCCGCCATTAAAGAAATATCCCCCTGCTATTTCTGGTTTCCCCTAGGCCCCTTTCCTCTTCCTTATTCTCATCCCCTTCCTCCCGGCGACCCACAGACCCTTAACGAGCAGTTCTGCTCTTCTAATCAGTCCAGTTGTGGATGTCCTCTGACTACGTTCAATAACAACACAATAGCAATGGACCGTATTTGACACGTTCACTAGGTCTGAATATGCTTTACATTGTGGTAACTGTCCACCAGTGTAGCAATCACTAGATTCTAACTTTAACAACTCATTTGAAAACGCGCAATCTCTTACAGTAGATCAGTGTCTGTAGGGCAACTCGTTTCTGACCTACTCCTGATAGAGTCAAGGGAACTAGTACAGGGAGGAGAGAAGAGAGGGATGAGAGCTCAGAGACATTCAGGCGGAATAACTTCCCTCTCTCCAATGAGCGCCTCCTGCCTCCCATAATTCACCACAGCACGTCAAAGCGGCTTGAGAGTCATACACAGATACACACGCATGCGGACACACCACACAGGTCACATAACATCATCCCCAGCTGACCCAAGAGGACAAATATTTGGGCCCTTGTTGCTGATGGCAACGACCTCAGAGGGAGGTACAAGGCTGCCGTGGTACCCTGACCCTTGACCAATAGGGTTAATGCTCACCTCAAACACACAGAGAGGACGCTGGGAGTAAGAGTTAATGCACTCTTGGGGGCCTGTGTGTATGTATGTGTGTGGGAATGTATGTGTGTGTGTGTGTGTGTGTGTGTACACGTGCATGTGTTCGTGTGTGGTCAGTGGGGTCTGATTGCTCTTGTTAGTGAATGTTTAAACTCTGAAGAGGTGGACAGCAGCACTAAAGGTTAGCTGGATGGTGTTGAATGTTGGCTGTTCAGACAGAACACACCCCTCCACAAGCCCCTCTCTCTCTCCATTCCAGGGGTTTTAACAGTCAGCCAACTGTATCTAACTACTGAACAGCCCAGACAAAACTACAACCAATCAACAGGCAATACAATACTGCAAACAGCAACACTACAACAAGAGGGTCTGTGGATTTCCTGCATGAGTTAAAGTCAGCACTGTACCTACATGTCAATAACTCAATGTGAAAGTAAGTGTGCAACTCTGCTGTGTATACGTGTGTGTGTGTGTGTGTGTGTGTGAAATGTGTGTCTACATGTGTGTGTATCCCTCTCTTAGTCTCACCTGCGATGGCCTGCAGCAGTCCACACACATTGAAGATGCTCTTCTTCATGATGCTCTGGAAGCACATGGTGAAGACAGAGATGAAGGCCACGGCACACAGCAGCAGGATACCCGCCGCCAGGAAGATGGCCGCCGCCTGCCAGAACCCGCTGGCGATCTCCCCAAAGTGCACGGCGTACGGCCCACACAGCACACCACGCCGCAAGTGGGGCAGCTTGATGCAGCGGCCGTAGATGCCCAGGGTGGGCCGGTAGGCCTCGCCAGCCGCTGTGGCACCATGAGGGCCGAAGACGGCGTCCGGTGTCCGGGGGAAGCCCACCAGCCAATCGGTGCTCATGAAGGCGATGAGCTCTCCGAAGGCGACCACGATGCTGAGTAGAGTCCACAGCATGGAGCGACAGGTCACGATCACGTGGCACATGTTGATGATGATGTTTGAAGTGGTTCTGAAGTGTTCCTGGTGATGTCTTTCCCCGCCCAGTGGTTACACAGGTGGGGTCAAAGGTGAAGGTTCAAGTCCTCAGGGTCTTCAGGAAGAGGGGAAAGGGTGAAGGATGGGGTCCTGTTGTGACGGAGGTGTGAGAGAGGGTAAACAGTTCCAGTGCAGGGAAAGGAGGGAGGAGAAAGAGGGAGGGAGAGGTTGGTTTGGAGGTTGGTTTGGAGGCAGGGTCTGAGGTCAATGATTGAAAGTGTCTCTCTCTCAATCTCTCTTTCTTATCTCCCCCTGGTGTTGTTCCTCTTCCTTCTTTCTGGGTTGTCTCCCTATCTTTCTTTCCGATTCCTCCTGCAATGTCTTACTCACCCGCTTTCAGTTTCTCTTCCAGCCGGAGTGTCTGTTGTTCACACACGCTCTCTCTCTTTATCTCGCTCTCTCGTTCTCTCTCTTCTGGACTCTACATCGTAGTGAAGGAGTGTCTCCAAGGCCAGCCAGCTGGCTTCTCACCAACTACACACCTTGAGACAGAGGGGAGGGGGGAGAAAGAGAGGAGGGAGGGCGGAGAAGGGAACAGAAGGTGAGTGTGTGATCATTATTTATGGCAGTTGAAAGGGCAGACCATGGTAGAACGCTCAGTTACATGATGTATTTATTTTTTATTTAACTCTTATTTTAGCAGGTAAGTTGACTGAGAACACATTCTCATTTACAGCAATGACATAGGGAATAGTTACAGGGAAGAGGAAGGGGGATGAATGAGCCAATTGGAAGCTAAGGATGATGGTATGATGGCCAGATTGGGAATTTAGCCAGGACACCGGGGTTAACACCCTACTCTTACAATAAGTGCCATGGAATCTTTAGCGACAACAGAGAGTCAGAACACCCATTTAATGTCCCATCCGAAAGACTGATTAGCAGTGTTGGAATCAAACGTTTCAGAAGCAGTGTTTTCCCCCTCCCAACTCAGGCAACATTTAACTTTAATCAGCAAAGAAACTTGGTCATTGACCAACACAGCAGATTAAAATAACCAACCATACACTAACAGTAAGTGGCTTGGCACAGCCATGGTAAATGGGAGTAATAGTGGATGAAACGTATAGACAGGGAGAACCTTATGACAACAGGGCTGCAGACAGGGAGAGGGTTTGTCTAAAACGAACCAACAACCTCTTGTTTACATAAAGCCAGGCCTGGAGAGGAAGAGAGGGATGGGAGAGGAGGGAGAGAGAGAGAGGGCATTCCTGGTCAGCCAGCCTGGAGGAGCCTGACTCCTCTGCTCTGCTCTCTGTTTTGGTTTCCCCTGCAGAGCTCCCTGACTGACAGGGTAAGCTCCTCCCCTTTCCCCTTCCCAGGGGTGTGTGTACTGTGTGTGTGTGTGTGTGTGTGTGTGTGTGTGTGTGTGTGTGTGTGTGTGTGTGTGTGTGTGTGTGCATGCATCTGTGTGTGAGGAGTTACTCTGGGTCCAACACTGGTGTCTGTGTAGTGTCGGTCCCAGAGGAAGCTGGGTGAGACGTGGAGGGGAGAAGGAGAGATGAAGGGAAGAGAGGAAAGAGATGTGGAAAGAGGGAATGAGGGATCCTTTGACAAACAGACACAGACAGAGGGAAAAACAAACATTCTCAGATGAAATAGCCCACGCCAGTGATGTAGGGCTGATAGCTCTGTGGTGGTTGGACAGCCAGGCTGCTAACACATAACTGACCTAGGGTCAGCCTGGCCGAGATAACCCTGCTGACACTGCCATTTCATAAACACCACCACTACAGAACTCACAGAACCCCAGTGTCACCATCACATCACAGCTATTTCACGAACATACCTCCTAAAGAAAGATAACCCCAGTGACAAGAACATGTCATTAACACCATCAGTACTGGGGGAGAGGTAACCACATCCATCTCAAAACAACACTGTCTGTCGCTTGCTGGAGAGTTGAATAGATAACCTTCTGACGATCTGACTGTCTCCATCTAACAACACACCATTCACTATTATCACTATCACTAGAAGGCTGTGGGATAACAACCCATGACATCATTTCACAACTCGGCTACCCCACACACTATCTCTAGACAATACAGAAATCTGACCCTCAGGGCTTGGTTTCACAACATGGCCTTCTAAGCTAATAAACAATAAACACTGTGAAACGCCAGGGCTCGGAGAGATAACCCATGGCAAGAACATCAATCTTAAAAGATTTTAGCTACAGGAGGAAATCATATACCCAATCCCAAGGGCTTTACTTCAAAAGGCCTCTCACAAACATTTGTCTTCTTTATCTAACCCTCAGTTTACCTGAAAACACATTTAATTTAATTGATAACTTGGCACAAAGACGCTCTACCACGGCATTAATGTAATAAAACATAGCAAGGCAACGGAGATCTTGCTACAGAACATTAATGCAGCAGTAAATTACTGCAATGTAAAAGCTGCTAGGTTTTAAACCACAAGCTGTATTAAACAGCATAACCAGGCGACGGTTGATGAGATCATCGACTAGGCAGTCACTTGTTGATGACTTCATTCTCAGGTCAGGCTGAGGTCTCTCAGTGGGCCTCTAGATCTGAATGAAGTATCTGGGTCTACAGGAATGTTTCTACCATTCCCTCCCTCTCTCTATCCCTTTCTCCATCTCTCTCTTTCCATCTCCCTATCTCGTTCTTTCTATCACACATACCTAGAGGGACGTAAAACCTTCTGTATTAAAATGATCTATCTGGATCCTGTATCTTGGAGTCGTAAACACAGTCCTCAGTGTGCTGAAACACAGTCCTCGGTGTGCTGAAACACAGTCCTCAGTGTGCTGAAACACAGTCCTCGGTGTGCTGAAACACAGTCCTCGGTGTGCTGAAACACAGTCCTCGGTGTGCTGAAACACAGTCCTCGGTGTGCTGAAACACAGTCCTCGGTGTGCTGAAACACAGTCCTCGGTGTGCTGAAACACAGTCCTCTGTGTGCTGAAACACAGTCCTCTGTGTGCTGAAACACAGTCCTCGGTGTGCTGAAACACAGTCCTCGGTGTGCTGAAACACAGTCCTCGGTGTGCTGAAACACAGTCCTCGGTGTGCTGAAACACAGTCCTCGGTGTGCTGAAACACAGTCCTCGGTGTGCTGAAACACAGTCCTCGGTGTGCTGAAACACAGTCCTCGGTGTGCTGAAACACAGTCCTCAGTGTGCTGAAACACAGTCCTCAGTGTGCTGAAACACAGTCCTGGTGTGCTGAAACACAGTCCTCGGTGTGCTGAAACACAGTCCTCGGTGTGCTGAAACACAGTCCTCGGTGTGCTGAAACACAGTCCTCGGTGTGCTGAAACACAGTCCTCGGTGTGCTGAAACACAGTCCTCGGTGTGCTGAAACACAGTCCTGAGTGTGCTGAAACACAGTCCTGAGTGTGCTTGAACTAGTGTTGCGTTTTCCATCTAACATTTCCAGTAATGAGTTCAGACTCATGAGCACAGCGGTGAATAGTAAAACTGTGTCTGGTATTGTGGATCATTGTGACTGGAGAGATGGGCACACACACACACAATTTTTCCATTTATTCTCTGAACCACCACCCTCCCTTTCTCCTATTCTCCCTCCCTTCCCAGCTCATGGGAATCCCTAAGCCTGGACAGTGTGTGGAGTTTGGTTGGGAGGGAGGGGTGGTATGGGAAAGTCTAGGCTAGAGGGACATGGGGCCAGTCTTCCAGTCTGGGGAGCTAGGCGAGGAGCGCCTGGAGCAGCCTGGAGTAGAGTAGGGGGCCAGTGGTGACCTGTGCTGCCAAAAATCTGAACCTCCTGGGGGTCGTTCCTGTCACTTGGCACCCGGTCACCACGGAGAGGGATAATAGTTAAAGTCGACTCTGCCATGAGGTCACACTCCCTTCTAGGAGGGATCAGTGTGTGTGTGTGTGTGTGTGTGTGTGTGTGTGTGTATGTGTGTGTTTAATTAAGTATGTGTGTGTGTGATAGGGAGATGATACAGTGACAGCATTACTGAAACCTTGACCTCGGTTATCCTGTTGAAATATCAACAAAACCTAGCTTTCCTCCCTTGTTTCTTTCCCTCTCTTTCCCCTCTCCTCTTGTTCCCTCTTCCCTCTCTCCTCTCTTTCCCCTCTCCTCTTTTTCCCTCTTCCCCCTCTCATCTCTTTCCCCGCTCTATTCCCTCTCTTTTCCCTCTCTATCCTTCCACCAGACAGAATGACATAGATCTGTGGGCGGCTAGCGATTGTGTGTGAATGCGTGTTTGTGTGGTGTGTGTCCAAGTCTAGTGAGGTCATAAAAACAGGCGCAGACAGCTGTCCCTGTGGTGTAGGATAGCATCAGAATAACTTTTATGAAACACAAATATCTGTATTAACTAAACACACAGATGTCAACTGGACCATTGAAGAACAGCCAAGCTTATGGCTCAGTCACTGTCTTGATGCAGAACAACTTTTCAAGTAACTTCTTCAACTTTGGGACTCCCACCCACCCATGATGTTCTGTAGATCCGTGTAGATGTCTTCTGACACCAGTGATATTTCACAGACTCCAGTTCAAACACCACTAGAGGAAAAGCTCTGGCTCAGAGTCATTTTCTGGTCAGTTGCAGAGACTAATATATGTGAGAGTGAGAGTGAGAGAGAGATTGAAAACACTTAGAAAGCAGAAACAATCTAAAGCAGCTGGAGGAAGGAGCACAGACCAGGTCAACTGACCACTTTTATGTTTAGGCCACTTGGCCTTTGACCCCAACAGGCAGGGGTGCCTGATTGCAGAGTTTGCCTGTGTTTGCTGGAGAGAAAGAGAGAGTGAGAAAGTAAGAGAAAGAAGGAGACAGACTGGTCAAGGGGAGTATCTGTAACTAAGGTAAAACGTGCTTACAGTCAATACATTTGCTAGTGTATGATAAGATTGTGTATACTTTGTTCTGAGGTAATATTAGGACATGGCCTACTTCAATATTCCCCCTAGAGATAGAACACTAAACAGGCAGAGCTTCAAGTGGTTTGTTACCATGAGCAGAACTTTCCCAGCACTCTGTGAAGCACAGCAGACCAGACCATAAACGTGTTAGGCTATGACTGGATTTATGATGTCTATCTCACACACACACACACACACACACACACACACACACACACACACACACACACACTAATAAGAGTGAACCAGTGACCATAGACTTAAAAACCCTAGGGTGTGTCTGTGTGCGAGTGTGTGTACACATTACCACCCCCATTAGTTCACAAACACTTTGCTCCACTTCATCTGCACTACAAGGTACACCAAGATGTCTGAGTCACACAGTGATATGCAGTCTCAACAGCAGGTCCCTCAGCAGACTAACATTGACAGGAAATATGGAAACACAACGGCTACGGTAGACGTCGGAGACGAGGTGGTTAGTGGCGGGTGGTACATGGTGGTCTCTCAATCTCTCTCTTCCTCTCTCTCCCACTCACTGGGGGCAACTGCAGGTCAAACACCCATATACACTGAGGCTATGGAGGAATGCCTATATTGTACAGTTAGATCTACACATCAGGTTTTCATTAAGAAAAGTCATTTGTCCATCCACTCAGGGCAGGGGAACAAATGTAAGGATGTTTCTAGACGTTCCCCTAACTAACTTTCAAAGTCTTCACTTTTGAAACCTGCCCTGAAAACCACTTTCAGTTGCTATCCTATTTATTGCAAAGCAACTTCAGAAACATATGCAGAGTTTAATTCCAAAACGCTATATCATCAGAAATGATTGCTTATTGGTACCTTCATGTGTGTGTGTAAAATATTACTGTTCTCTGATTTTATATTCATAGATTTTAGATGTGAATGAAAATGTTTTTTTTTTGTGTGAAATGCTATACATCCATTGTTTCGCTGGAATGTTCATATCCTGTACACCTGACTGTGATATGTGGTTGTCCCACCTAGCTATCTCAAGATGAATGTACTAACTGTAAGTCGCTCTGGATAAGAGCGTCTGCTAAATGACTCAAATGTCAAAAGTTAATGTTTTACATACAGAACTCATATTACTATATTGAATTATCATATCGATGTCACAAATGTATCACTTGTATATTTCTTCATAAATTTTTTTAGTTATTTGTTACATTTGACTGTG
The DNA here is from genome assembly GCF_018296145.1 of Oncorhynchus tshawytscha. Classification (NCBI taxonomy): domain Eukaryota; kingdom Metazoa; phylum Chordata; class Actinopteri; order Salmoniformes; family Salmonidae; genus Oncorhynchus; species Oncorhynchus tshawytscha. The sequence continues at coordinate 28,569,474 of NC_056448.1, forward strand.
TAAAACCTAGCAGTACGACATATTTCTCTGAGAGTGAGGTGGATATACTGTAGCATTTAGCAAAAAGACATGATTATTTTTCTCCCTGATATGAAACCATCAAGTGATAGATTTTAAACAAATACTGTACATGTCTGTCATTGAACAACCCCATGTCATGATTACATAGTGATAAAATACACCAATCTCTTTCATCATTTCTTAAAACAATAAAAGCACATTTCTGAAAATGGATATATAGCGTTTTGGAATGAAACTCTTCACCTTGCCTCTTCAAACACATAAAGCATGAACATATAACACAACAACATTCCCATGGCCTACTTCCACAGACCAACTGGAAAACAACTTAGTGTATAACTGAGTCAGGATGATGAAGAGTAAACACAAGATCAGAAGACACACACACACAGTAAACACACACACAGCCTTGTCGTCCGGTATTAATTGTTAAGAGTATAATATGACTCTTAACAATTGTAGTTGTGTCAGTGATGTGTGACAAATGATTGTAGTGCTCAACATTTCCACAGTGAGAGTGCCATTATGAGAGTTACATTATGATTAATATGAGGAACATAATATTTACATCCTCTAGCGTTAGTCACCCTCTTTGTTAGGCCTGGGAAACATTTCCAATTAGGGAAAGTAATACTTGAAACTGTCTTCTAAACACTATGAGGTAAATGTGAGCATTGAGCACTCTCACTTGCTAAATTAATCAATGTAAACCTTACAACAAGTTATGTTGTTATATTCTGTCATGAAAGAGTAGCACAACTAACACAAAACCAAAGAGAAGAAGAGAAACAAAATGATCCAACCTGTTGGCCATATTCTCCTCCTTCAGTGCAGCTCTGCTGTATGTCTTGGTGGTTCTACCACTGGTCTCCACACACCCAACCGCTAACTAACTCTCACTGAGACCCCAGTCTGTAGCTCTTCCCCTAACCCCTCCCCATGGACTCACAGCCTGCAGTGATTTGCCAGACAGATGACGAGGCCACACCCCTGAGAGGGTGCACATGGTGACCATAGCTCAGCCCAGAATCTGGGTTAAAACAACAAACGCTGCAGCCAGCTGCACAGGGCCACCCTCTGTGGTGTGTGTGTGTGTGTGTGTGTGTCCAGCCTGCTCTCTCTCATACACATGCACAGACTGCTAGCCAAGCTGCTGCCGCTAAAAAGCAATATACGGCCCTGGACAATCCCAGGTTACATCACCTTATGGCCTCCAGTAACATAACTCGGCCAGAGAAACAGACTGAATGACAGCCCGGACTGACTGACTCACAGGCAGACGGGCGGCCGGACTGAAGGGTGGAAGGACTGACAAAGTTTTGTGTGTTGGTGATGGGAGCCCCCATTCAGCCAGCCTAATGTTCCAATGGGTGGACATTAAAGTGAAAGCTGCTCTGTTTTCTGTCACAGTGGAAGAAATTCGATCCATATGAGAACCCACACACACACGACCAAAGCCTTTCATATTGGCCAGTTTATTAGGGGCGTCCTTCCTATGGTTGGGGTTAGCTCAGCGGTTCTTCTGATCCACCTGAAGCTTCTGGAGATTTTTTATCCAACACATGAAAAAAATGATGGATAAGAGCTTCTTTCAGAGTGGAGCAGAGAAGGGTGTTAGAGAAACCATGCATTGATCCACTTGAGATAGCAGAGCCACAGAACAGTTCACAATGTCTGCTACTATAATCCATCTGCTTTCATCTCCAGCCCAATATAGACCCCTCTTTTACCCTGCCTCTATAAATACTACAGACCTATATCTACTGTGTGTTAGAAAGGTGAAAGGTCTGTTTTAAAGGCTATGCAGCATGGTCTCAGTCTAAAGTAGCACACTGATGATGATCTGCTTTTATTGCTGCTCTCAGCAGAAAAGAGCTCATTCTAAAAGCCTCTTCAACTTCCCCCTCTGCTTGTTTTATTTTAGCTTGCTGATGTTAAAATGTCCATCACACACACACCACACACACACACACACACACACACACGGCAGGTCGTTTGTCTTTCCTGACACAGACCAATCAATAGTATCACATAGATCTATGCAGACCAGGAGAGAAGGGATGAGCTCTTAGGAAAGATAAAGAAAAAAAGAGAAAACAGGTTGCTAGACAACAGGCTCACCAGATCAATGCAGTTTGCTGACTTTGCTCCCTGGAATAACTATATAGCAATATAGTGAGACAAAGAAAGGAAGCAGTCAATGTAGACCAGGATTTCCCAACCCTCTCCTTGGACCCCCGACACGCCAGATCTCCAGACGTGCTTCACATATGACTCCATGCAGTTTATACCCGTCCACATGTGTTTTAGATCAGTGTAGTGTCTGTGTGTGTGTGTGTGTGTGTGTGTGTGTATGTGTGTGTGTGTGTGTGTGTGTGTGTATGTGTGTGTGTATATGTGCGAGTATGTGTGTGTATGTGTGTGTATGTCTATGTCCAGCCAGCGTGATGAGGTTATCCAGAGTTCCCCCCCCATAAAATCCCAGTGGAAACTGATGGACAGACACACGGAAAGAATCTGGAAAGATGGGCAGATGGAAAGAAGATGGAAAGACTCTGATATGGAGTCTATGGAGTTTCCCGTCAGGAAAAGAAATACTAATGACAACCAACTCTACTCTGAGACTATTCTATTACACTGGTGCTCCTGGGGGGCCACAACACTGAGGTCTGGACTGAGTGTTGATATCTCCAATAGAAGCAGCCTATACAGGATAGTATACAGTAACTGTCTGTTAGCAGTTGAGCACTATTGGGGCCCAAAGTAGCCAAATATACTGTACAATGATCCACTGGCATCCTCTACATGCAACCAGACCTTGACGATTACACACACACACATGCACACACACACACACGGATCATACTCTTGGGAGAGAGCAAATGGCCATCTGGCCATTCCAAGGCCACGCCTGCATGTCTGAGTCCACACACAGATGGAGGAGTAATATGGTAAAGATGTACAAGCATACACACACACACGTTAAAGATGCTCTGGGGCAGGGTTTCCGTTATGAAAATGTGGCGCCGGACATTTGACCAGCAGCTTTTTAATCTACCGGACATTTGAGAAATTTGGGGACCCATTTGCATTTAGTGTATAACCTTATAAGGGTGTCCATTCACGTTGCTCAGAATGACATAAATCACATTTAGATGATGGCAATTCATCTTAACAGAACATGCAAGTCGAGGATGCAATGACGTGTGTCCTTACTGCGCACTAACTGTCCATATGTACTTTTCCTCAGCCAACAAGATGAGTAACAAAAAGCAATATCTCTAGCTCATGCATAGGCAGCGTGTCAGTTTCAAGTTTGGGGAAGCTCATTTTCACCAGAAAAATGCACCTTTATAATAAAGCATTACATGCATCATCACATTTTCAGACTTATGTAACTTACTTACTATTCCTAGTGTGATGAGTAGATTGGATAGTCATATTTAGGCTAATAATGTAACTCAATCCCTATTCGCCAAAAAGACTGTTCAATGCATGGATAGAGGCCTAGACTATGGGCTATATATCAGATAGGTTTCTTCTTTCTTTGGTTGGAAAAACACATTTCATGCATTTCTACTACACTTTATATGACTGGAGACAGCAGAATCTTTTTTAATATGAAAAATTACAGGGTAGCCTACTCTGCTGATACTGACAAAAAGATCAATAAAAACTACTTTGTCCATATAATAGGCCTATGAGAAGGGGAGACACCAATATAATGTGACGTGCATCTAAACTGGGGGAGGAAATTACTGTCCAAAAACAAACTTTTAAGTGGCACTGACCCAATAATAATAAAGAGTGAATATGTGCAGTGCGCACTCACCGGAGATATGGCCAATTCTCTCCGCTGGCGCCAATAAGATAGGCTATATGCCTACTATTGTTTGCTCAATTAAGCTGAGAATGTTGATAACTAAAAGACAGATTAGAGTCTTTTCATTGTCAAAGCCATTTGCTAGTGCAACACTGATAGAAAAAGGCCTAGAACAGTAAATATCTGGAACGGTCTTTCAGTCATGAAGAAGGGTCAGCGAGAGGAGCTTATGTAGAAGTTAGATACCTGAATGTTATCCTACAGAGCACGTCTGCAATAAAGCTTAGGATTACCTGAATGATTCCTTCACTAGTAGACATTCCAGCATTACATAACGACAGCCTCGAAAAGCCATCGGAAGGACAAAACAAACTTCCCCCTGAAAAATAAACCATCCATCTATCCATCTGTCCATCCATTCAGCACCTCTTAGGTCCCTTGTCTTCAGGACACCTAATAGGCCTCTCATTCCAGTTGGAATTTAAAACTGCTGGACTCACAATGCAAACTAAACAGGCAAAAGCAATACTTCAACTTCAGCAGTCGGCAACTCCATTAGCACCTAAGATAGTTAGGTGTCCTGGGCTGAGTGTAGTGACTGTCTAGGAGCAGAAACAGTGTCATGGGTGTATCTGTTAATGTACTAAGGTCTGAGGAGTCGTAAACACAGTCTCTGTACTGCTTCAGACCGTGGGAAACAGAGGAAAGAGAGGAGGAAAGAGGGAGAGAAAGCGATGGGGAGCTCAACTCGCCCAGGTGTTTTCTCAGCTGACAGGCAGTGGTGGGATCCACCCGTCACAGAGGTCTCAACACCTTTCCTTTTCTCTTCCTCCCTCGTGTGTATATGTGTTTGAATTGTATGAGGGTAAGGGTGCCAGGCCTCAATACTCAAACCTAGTACAGGAAAGAGACTTGGAGGGTGGTCCGGGTGTGTGTCTTCTTATATTGACAGTAACACTGCCAGCCTGTCGAGCCCAGCACCTCGGAGGTTAAGAGTCTGTTGGAAAACAAAGACCATCTTGTCATGAATCTCGCCGAAGATAGTGCCTCTTCCTGTTCGGGCGGCGCTCGGCGGTCGTCGTCGCCGGCCTATTAGCTGCCATCGATTCCCTTTCCGTTTGTTTCTGTTTATTGGGTTTAATTGGGTACACCTGTTTTGGGTTAGTGTTTGTTTGTAGGCTATTTAAGGGCACTAGGCCCGCTGGGTATTTGTGCGGGCTTGTTCTCTGTTATTTGGTTTTGGTGTATTAGTGTGATCTATATTTTTCCGGACAGTTTTAGTCCTGTGTATTTTGGACGGGTTGTTTCATGCGCCCTTGGGTTTTGCATGTCCGTGTCTCCACTGTCTTTGGAATAAAATATCCACGTACGGAATTACCTGCTCTCTGCGCTTGACTCCTCCACTCACCATTCATAGAAGTCGTATCTGACATATCGGAGTCTGGCATTGCCAAAGTGTGTGGCCAACCAGCAAGTTTCAAGTTTTAATGTCACCTGCATTAGTACAGTGAAATGCTTTTCCTGCAAGCTCTAACCCCAACAATGCAGTAATCAATAACAATGTAGTATTAAAAATAACAAGGTTGAACAAAAACACACAAGATCTAGAAATAAGAGCATGATAAAGTACACTATATACAGGGTCAGTTCCAGGGTCAGTTCCAGTACCATATTTACAATGTGCAGGGATACTGTCTAGATGGAGGGGGAGCTTAGCGCTGTAAACACGGGCTTACTTACACTACGTCGCCACCTCGATAACCAAAATAAATATTGTTTGTGGACTTTAGCTCTGTGTTCAATACCATCATCCCAGAACTGCTACATGATAAACTCTCCCAGCTGAACATGTCCAGCTCCATCTGTCAGTGGATCACTGACTTCCTGACCAACAGGACACAACACGTGAAGCTGGGAAAACACCTTTCGGACTCTTTATCCCTCATCACCGGAGCGCTGCAAGGATGCATGCTCTCACCTCTACTCACTCACTCTACACCAATGACAGCACCTCCAATATCGCATCTGTCAAACTACTCAAGTTTGCAGATGACGCCACTCTGGTCTGTCTCATCACCAAAGGCGATGAGTCAATGAACCGTGGAGAGATCGACCGGCTGGTGGCCTGGTGCAGTCGCAATAACCTGGAACTCAACACAGACAAAACCATGGAGATGGTGGTTGACTTCAGAAGACTCCTCCCACCATCTCTCCCCCTGGAGATTAATGGCTCAACTGTTAGCACGGCTGAATCCTTCAAATTCCTATGTACCATCATCTCCCACAACCTCAAGTTGGAAGACAACATCACAGAGGTCACCAAGGAGGCATACCAGCGGATGGACTACTTGTGGCAGGTGAAAAAACTCAACATCTCCCAGTCAATCCTGATCTGGTTTTACGCATCAATCGTTGAGTCCATCCTCACCTCCTCTATCATAGTCTGGTTTGGGTCTGAGTCTGCCTGCTGCAAGGGTAAAGTGCAATGGTCTGCAGAAACGTCATCAGCTGCCACCTTCCTTCTGTCGAGAACCTGCACAACTCCAGGGCAAGGAAGCGTGCAGGAAAGATCATCGCCAACCCCTCCCACCCGGTCCCCACCTCCAGAAATTCACTCATGACCAAAACCTCCAGCTACCTGAAAAGTTTCTTCCCCCGGGCTGTGGTCCTCACCAACCAGCCATCTGGCCCATAGAGACTAAAGGACTATGCTGTGGTCCTCACCAACCAGCCATCTGGCCCATAGAGACTAAAGGACTATGCTGTGGTCCTCACCAACCAGCCATCTGGCCCATAGAGACTAAAGGACTATGCTGTGGTCCTCACCAACCAGCCATCTGGCCCATAGAGACTAAAGGACTGTGCTGTGGTCCTCACCAACCAGCCATCTGGCCCATAGAGACTAAAGGACTGTGCTGTGGTCCTCACCAACCAGCCATCTGGCCATGGAGACTAAAGGACTATGCTGTGGTCCTCACCAACCAGCCATCTGGCCCATAGAGACTAAAGGACTGTGCTGTGGTCCTCACCAACCAGCCATCTGGCCCATAGAGACTAAAGGACTGTGCTGTGGTCCTCACCAACCAGCCATCTGGCCCATAGAGACTAAAGGACTGTGCTGTGGTCCTCACCAACCAGCCATCTGGCCCATAGAGACTAAAGGACTGTGCTGTGGTCCTCACCAATCAGCCATCTGGCCCATAGAGACTAAAGGACTATGCTGTGGCCCTCACCAACCAGCCATCTGGCCCATAGAGACTAAAGGACTGTGCTGTGGTCCTCACCAACCAGCCATCTGGCCCATGGAGACTAAAGGACTATGCTGTGGTCCTCACTAACCAGCCATCTGGCCCATAGAGACTAAAGGACTGTGCTGTGGTCCTCACCAACCAGCCATCTGGCCCATAGAGACTAAAGGACTATGCACTCTATGCTGCACACCGCATCAATCCATCTCTGAACTGTACACAAAATAACTGCACCAAACTGTATTGCACTCTGTTCATCTCTCTGCATTTAGATATTCATACTGATACTGTAAATGTGTACATCCACTGGATATCAACCGTATACCCACTGGATATCAACCGTATACCCACTGTATATCAACTGTATACCCACTGGATATCAACTGTATACCCACTGGATATCAACCGTATACCCACTGTATTTCAACCATATACCCACTGTATATCAACTGTATACCCACTGGATATCAACCGTATATCCACTGTATTTCAACCATATACCCACTGTATATCAACTGTATACCCACTGTATATCAACTGTATACCCACTGGATATCAACCGTATACCCACTGTATTTCAACCATATACCCACTGTATATTGCTCATTCTCTTATAGCTCTATGCTCACTCTACCTAGTTGTATATAATGTATGTAAACTTTGTTTAAACTCCGTAATCTGTATTCTGTCTCTACATGTTGCCTATAACTAGCAGCAACATATCACCAAGTAAATGTAATACCCTTGCTAAAACCAAGTATAGAGTTTATTTGTTATAATTAATTGGTATTAGATTTAAAAGGTGATCGAATTGCTCCTAATTTGTAATGTCGTTAATGTATTTATTTTGAAGAAATATTTATTTAATGTGCAAGTGAATAGGTTGGTTTACTTTTAAGTTCAAGTTTTGACCAATAAGGTAGCTTTGTTAAGCTGTGGCCAATGGGAGAGTTGACCTGGATAACAGGAGGCCTGGGAAAAGAGAATTTGAAAGAGAGATGGAGACATTATCAGTGTTGGTGAAGAAAAATTATAAAAGAAGATGATAAAAATAAAACAAAACCCATCTACCGAGTTTTGTAGGGAAATACTGATTTGATTTTATAAGAGTTATTATTTTTGCTAAGAAAGACTTAGTAGAGACTGACATATAATGTTCATTTCTTTTGATTTGGTACATTGAAAATGTGATAATATACATCTTGAACCTTATGTCTGCTGCATTGGTGGAGTCATTTACTGTTTAATTTAATGCATGGGAAAGCATATCCTTACAAAATAAAAAATCCATAATCATTATATCTGAAGTGAATCCCCTAGTTGTCATCACCCTAGCGAGTTTACAATAGATTCTTATTGGAGATGTCCTTCTCACCTAATATCCCATGCTGTTCAGATATTCAAAGTAAGGTAATATCATGAGAGTCAAATTCAAGCCTGGTGAGAGTGTTACATAAAATTCTGAGTATGTGTAAATATACTTGGTGAAGGTGATACTGATTCTCATTGGAGAGGATTATAGGACACACACACACACACACACACACACACACACACACACACACACACACACACACACACACACACACTAAAGAGGTGGAGAAAAGCAAACAAACAAACCCAGATAACATCCTCCACAGTATACAGCAGCTCTCACAAAGACCAGTAGAGATCAGGAAACTATTCAACACCCAGACACTGACAATCAAAATACTGCTTTTTGGTAAGGTCTTAAAACCCCATTTCCCACTGACCAACAGGCTCTGTAGGCCTTAACACTGTTCCCATTATACTTAACCATTTCCAGCCCCACCTTAGCCCTTCACATGACCGCAGAATGGGGAAAGGAAAGTCCAAACCCTCTGTGAAGGCCTGTTTTCCCTACAGGGAGTCAGGGTAGATTAATATTGTTCTGGAGGGGTTGTGTCCTGACCAGGGGGTGACAGCAGTTTAATCCAAACAAACTGGCCTGAGGGTAACCAACTCTCCCACTGAGCTCCCCAGTACAGAACACTATGGACTTCCTGCTAGCTGGAAATTTGGCTGGATGCTTTACACCAAAGGCCCTCAGGTCGGACCTGGGACTGTGCGTATGTGTACTCCCAGGAAAACCTTATACTCTGTTCCAATCAACAGTAAGCACTCCCTGGTCCGCAGAGGTATGGGGGAGTACACTGGCTAAGAATCTCAGCTTTCCTAGAGTAATTAGAGTATCAAGTGATATCACCTCTGATCCCAGCAACCCTTCCCGCTCACACCTAAACACATTAAAGGGGGGTAAAAGATGTAGAAAGATGAGGAGGGAGGTAGAAAGAAAAGTGGAACTGAGGAGAGAAAGAGAAGCTGAGAAAGTAAAATATGTAGATGTGTGTAGGTATTGTCTGGCTGGTTTCGGGGGTAACTTAGATGTGACAGGGTTTTCACCTGGAGACAAAGAACAGTGTTACAGTCACATCCTCGGGCAAATACTTATACTGCTCTTATTCTAGTGTCTGACACACGCACACCCACCTGTCCCATCCATATTACACTACACCAACGCATCACTACTCTGGACGGTTCTGACTTAGAATATGTGGACAACTATAAATACCTAGGTGTCTGGCTAGACTGTAACTCTCCTTCCAGACTCACATTAAGCATCTCCAATTCAAAATTAGATCAAGAATCGGCTTCCTATTTCACATACAAAGCATCCTTCACTCATGCTGCCAAACATACCCTTGTAAAACTGACTATCCTACCGATCCTCGACTTCGGCAATATGTCATTTACAAAATAGCCTCCAACACTACTCAACAAATTGGATGCATTCTATCACAGTGCCATCCGTTTTGTCACCAAAGCCCCATATACTACCCACCACTGCGACCTGTATGCTCTCGTTGGCTGATCCTCACTTCATACTTGTTGCCAAACCCACTGGCTCCAGGTCATCTACAAGTCTCTGCTAGGTAAAGCCCCGCCTTATCTCAGCTCACTGGTCAACATAGCAACACACACCCATAGCACTCGCTATCTCACTGGTCACCCCCAAAGCCAATTCCTCGTTTGGCCGCCTTTCATTACAGTTCTCTGCTGCCAATGACTGGAACGAACTGCAAAAATCACTGAAGCTGGAGACTCATCTCTCTCTCACTAGCTTTAAGCACCAGCTGTCAGAGCAGCTCACAGATCACTGCACCTGTACATAGCCCATCTGTAAATAGCTCATCCAACTACCTCATCCCCATACTGTATTTATTTATTTATATTGCTCCTTTGCATCCCAGTATCTCTATTTGCACATTCATCTTCTGCACATCTATCACTCCAGTGTTTAATTGGTATATTGTAATTACTTCGCCGCCATGGCCTATTTATTGCCTTACCTCCCTTATCCTACCTCATTTGCACACACTGTATATAGACATTTTCTACTGTATTATTTCTATTGTATTATTATTTGTTTATTTCATGTGTAACTCTGTGTTGTTGTATGTGTTAACTGCTTTGCTTTATTTTGGCCAGGTCGCAGTTGTAAATGAGAACTTGTTCTCAACTAGCCTACCTGGTTAAATAAAGGTGAAATATATATATATATATATATATTTTTTAAATGTCCTCTCCATTGTGACCTCTAATACTGCACGAGGATCAACTTCTACCTACTCCTCTAATACTACACATGAGGATCAACTTCTACCTACTCCTCTGTTTTTTGTCTTTTACCCCACTTTTTCTCCCCAATTTCATCATATCCAATTAAGATCTTGTCTCATTGGTGCAACTCCTCAACGGCACAGGAGAGACAAAGGTTGAGTCATGCGTCCTCCGAAACACGACTTGCCAAACTGAGCTTCTTAACACCCGGAAGCCAGAAACACCAATGTCAGAGGAAACACCATTCAACTGACGATCAAAGTCAGCCTGCAGATGCCCAGCCCTCCACAAGGAGTCGCTAGAGTGCGATGTGCCAAGTAAAGTCCCCCCGGCCAAACCCTCCCCTAACTCGGACAGCGCTGGGCCAATTGTGCGTCGCACTATGGGACTCCCGGTAACATCTGGTTGTGACACAGCCTGGGTTCAAACCCGGGTCTGTAGTGACGCCTCAAGCACTGTGACCACTGCACCACTCGGGAGGCCTCTACCTACTCCTCTCCTACTGTACACATGAATGATCCACCAGTGAGAGGTACTCATATAAACACCTACCTCTTTGGAAGATGCCATGGTACATAAAAACATGCACGTGCACACACACACACACACCAAATACATAAAAACAGTTTCTGTGGTGCTCCTGGGGTGAACCACTGAAGAACCCACATTGATGTCATCGCAAAAAAATCACCCAGATAATAACTAAGACTAAAAAGATAACATTCCTCCCCTATAGAAACCTACAGGCTGTATCTCCGATCCTGTACGCAGAGAGATAGGAAGTCAGCACCAAAACAGGCTCCAGATAACAGGAAGTGAACCCCTGACACCCTCTGAAACCTCCCTATCCTCTTCTCTCCTCTGTCCTCTCTGCCCAGGCCAGTGACAGTCAACGCTGATTATTGTGCTTATTGTTTCAGAGGTTTTCCCCTTTTTAGACGACCTACCCAGGTGGTCCAGCCATGCAGGCTAGAGCAGTATCACTTACACCATGGTTTTTCCTCCATATTGGAAAAACATTGCCCCCCCAATCCTGCCAGTTCCACTTAATAAATAGACTGGACTGATCCTTCATGTCAGGAGGGGGGAGAGACAATGAAAACAGCCCATGAACTTATATACTCCCCAACGGCTGGAGTACATTAGGCTACAATATGTTTTGGCCAGTGATGTAGTGGTAAAAAAATAGGTGGGTAAACCCTGATCGCCATTCACAGTGAATAAAGTAAAGTTTCCTATCCTTTCAATGATTTTTTTGGCATAGGTGTGTAAATGCTTGAGCAAAATAAAAAAGGGGTGTAAACTGTTTACCATGCACTACACTAGTTTTGGCCTGGGTACTTGGGTTATGAGCCCCTAGCATATGTAACGCTTACATGGTGAGTAATCTTACCTGAGACCTGAAGACCCCCAAACTAATGCCTCCTCAGGTTTAGCTCAGAGGCTAACACAGTCTTGTGGCACTCAGACAACTTGGTTTCAAAACCCAGTGTGTCATATCAGCTGACACCTGCTTACAGTAGGACAATAGGACCTTGGGGACAAGACTGTCATTGCACCAGGTCAAGACAGGTGCCAGGAACCCAATACAATACCAACATAGACAGGAAACTATGAATCTCTTTGTTTGAGAGGACAAGGTTAGCTACAGTGTCAGGTATTATTATGCAACAGGTATTATTATTTCTCCTAATCTGATTTGTTCTAAATAACATGGAAAAGCAGCATGTGGCAGGTTATGCAAGTTAAGTTGTAGAATGAATGTCACACATTTTCCGAAGAGGAATCTCTCCTACTATTTCCTGAGTACTTTATATTTTGCACTTTGGGTTTCGTCCCGCTTTTATATATATAGTGCTAGAATAAACTCAATAGTTCTAAACCTGTGACTGCCTCTTTCCTACTCCTCTCTACACACAATGACCGACCCTAGAGAACAGGAAGCAGCAGCACATCCTGACCTTTCTGCTATAGGAGTGAAGCTCCACCACGACTCGTGCCTGGAGCACCTCGGGTTAACCAAGGATGAGGTGCTCAGGACCGTACGCCAGCTGCAGGCTACACCATCACCTTCCCAGCTCCCCGAGGTCGTTCCAGCCACCCCACTACCATCTACATCTCCTGGTCAGATCATAAACATTCACCTGCCCCTTCCGGAGCGGTTAGACGGGACCCTAGCTCACTGTAGGGGGTTTCTCCTGCAGTGTGACCTCCACCTTGCCCGTCATGCCGGGACGGCCTCTGAGAGGGAAAAGGTGGCCTTGGTGATCTCGGTGCTGGCAGGCTGGGCTCTGGAGTGGGCGCACGCCGTCTGGGAGAGGGAAGGTCCAGAAGTGCAGTCCTATGAGCGCTTCACCCAACTCTTCCGTGCCGTTTTCGACTACCCTACAGAGGGCCGAGTGGGAGGATAGCATCTCCTCCGTCTACACCAGGGGTCCAGGACAGCATCTGAGTACGCTCTGGATTTTCAGACGGTGGCTGTGTCCACAGGCTGGAACAACCAGGCCCTGTTGATGGTTTTCCAGAGTGGACTACAGGCGGACGACCAGAACTCACGCTGGACCAGCTCATCGCCATGGCTATCTGCTTGGATAATTTCCTGCGTGCCTGTCGTCGCCCATCCCGGGGGTTCGGGTCTCTCCCAGAAACCTCCAGTGACACTGAGCCCATGGAGGTGGGCACGATGCACCTTCCTCAAGAGGAAGGTCAACACCGCAGGTCAACAGGGTCTCTGCTCCTATTGCGGGGACACCTGTCCCAGTAGGAGAATCAGGCGAGGAAGCGACAGGCCGATCTTAATCTACTTGGCTGGAAAATGTTTGTATGTTTTTGTAAGCGGGGCGCTGTCCTCAGATAATTGCATGGTATGCTTTCGCCGTAAAGCCTTTTTGAAATCTGACAGAGCAGCTGGATTAACAAGAAGTTCATCTTTAAGACGATGTATAACACTTGTATATTTTATGAGTGTTTATTATGAGTATTTCTGTATTTTGAATTTGGCGCTCTGCAATTTCACCAGATGTCGGCCAGGTGGGACGCTAGCGTCCCATATGGATTTTATTTAGATTTTTCTTCTGTTCACTCATTTTGCCTTCAGTTAATTGATAAATATAATCTATTAACATGTCTATTTTTGAAAGCATTCTTACTTTACAGCATTTTTTTCCACACCTGCCTAAAACTTTTGCACAGTACTATATATATATATATATATATATATATATATATATATATATATAGTACTGTGCAAAATATTTTAGGCAGGTGCAAAAGTTTTAGGCAGGTGTGAAAAAATGCTGTATAAAAAAAATGCTGTATATATATATATGTGTATATATGTGTATATATATCCTTGTTCTTCATGATGCTCTCTGCGCTTTTAACGGACCTCTGGGACTATCACAGTGCAGGTGCATTTATACGGAGACTTGATTACACACAGGTGGATTGTATTTATCATCATTAGTCATTTAGGTCAACATTGGATCATTCAGAGATCCTCACTGAACTTCTGGAGAGAGTTTGCTGCACTGAAAGTAAAGGGGCTGAATAATTTTGCACGCCCAATTTTTCAGTTTTTGATTTGTTAAAAAAGTTTTAAATATCCAATAAATGTCGTTGCACTTCATGATTGTGTCCCACTTGTTGATTCTTCACAAAAAAATACAGTTTTATATCTTTATGTTTGAAGCCTGAAATGTGGCAAAAGGTCGCAAAGTTCAAGGGGGCCGAATACTTTCGCAAGGCACTGTATATATAGTGCTTTAAGGAACTCAGTAGTTCTAAACCTGCAACTACCTCCTGCATACTCCTCTCTACACTTGTAACAATGAAGTTCTCCATGAGGTCAATAAATCTATTTTGGAATCGGAATCAGATTCAGAATTCTTTCACATCTACTGTTCTGCATATTTTTGACCATGCTGTGTATGCTGAATGTACTAACCTTTTGTGTGGATTCTCGAAGAAGAGTCCGAGACAAACGGTCCCCTTCAGGCCTGGTTACACAAGTCTTCTCTTCAGGATCTGTAGAAGGAACAGAGATGATGCATTATAGAGAATAACACACAAACACATACATGCACACACACACACCAAGTGAACAACCTGCTTAAATCATAAAACCACAGCATCTCCAGAGAGACCACTGGTTAACCAGTCAGGAGCTCTGTCAGTTTTGGCTCCCAGACAAAATGTTATGGTATTTTCCACCCAACCTGAGGAGTCTGAGCAGAAGGTTTAAGAGGGAGCCATGTCACCTGGAGAGATAGGGAAACTGTTCAACAGAGCGTACTGTCTAATAAAATCTACATCTGCACTCTGCATCATGTATCCAAGATGGTGTAGCAGTCAGACGTCTGTTTTTGTTTTGTCCCGTCCAGTCCCCTGTATATACATCATATTTCTTCGTATATATTTTTAATCTCAATTTCCATCTACGGACTGAACATACTCTCCTGCAACCCGCCTCACCCAAAGTGGTACGGATCTGCAATTTTTTATACTTTAGAACCGGAACCTTCACTAGAAGCTAGCCAGCTTACTAGCCACTGCTAGCAGTCATCACCGTTAACTCGGACATCAGCCAGCCTCAGCCCTGTCAATTCCTGCCAGTATGCGCAGCGCGATATCATACCAGAGCATATCGGTCTGCTTTTTCTCAACCACATCTCCGGATTCCTACCGCAAGCTCTGAACCTTTACACCGGGTCATCGGAGCTAGCTAGATGCTATCTGAGTGGCTACTCCTGGCTAACGTCTCCGTCCCGAAGCAAGCACCATTTAGCCTGGAGCTAGCCTCGAGCTAGGCCCATCTCCCGGCTAGCCAATTCAGCTAATTCTTGGGCTACAATACCTTGTTTGCCGATTGGCTTGGACCCTTTACTGCCGACACGAAGACCCGCCGATCCATCACGACTGGTCTGCCGAAATAACCGTTTGAGGTGGTTTCAACAGGCTCTTCTGTTGCGACGTCCCCGGAGGCCCATCTGCTAGCCCCGGCCCGCTAGCTATCTGAATCGCCATGTCTCCAGCTCCCCTAGCGCAGTCAATATGCCTTGTCTATTGCTGTTTTGGTTAGTGACTGTAGAGCCTCCAGTCCTGCCCAATATGCCTTAAATAGCCCTTTTGTTTGACCGCCCACACATGCGGTGACCTCACCTGGCTTAACTGGTGCCTCTAGAGACAAAATCTCTCTCATTGTCACTCAATGCCTAGGTTTACTTCCACTGTACTCACATCCTTCCATACGTTTGTCTGTATATTATGCCTTGAATCTATTCTTCCGCGCCCAGAAATCTGCTCCTCTGTTCCAAACGCACTAGACGACCAGTTCTTATAGCCTTTAGCCGTACCCTACTCCTACTCTTACTCTGTTACTCTGGTGATGTAGAGGTTAACCCAAGCCCTGCAGCCCCCTGCACCACTCCCATTCCCCAGGCGCTCCCATTTGTTGACTTCTGTAACCGTAACCGTAGGACAACCGCCAACCCGGATGTCCTAGCCATGCCTGAATCCGGGCTTAGGAAGGCCACCAAAAATCCTAAAATTTCCATCCCTTACTATAACATTTTCTGACAAGATAGAACTGCCAAAGGAGGCAGAGTTGCAATCTACTGCAGAGATAGCCTGCAGAGGTCTGTAATTACTATCCAGGTCTGTTCCCAAACAATTCGAGCTTGTACTTTTAAAAATCCACCTTCCCAGAAACAAGTCTCTCACCATTGCCGCTTGTTATAGACCCCATTCAGCCCCCAGCTGTGCCTTGGACACCATATGTGAATTGATTGCCCCCCATCTATCTCCTGAGTTTGCACTGTTAGGTTACCTAAACCGGGACATGCTTAATACCCCGGCCATCCTACAATCTAAGCTTGATCCCCTCAATCTCACACAAATTATCAAGGAACTGACCAGGTACAACCCCAAATCCGTAACCATGGGCACCCTCTTAGATATCATCCTGACTAACATGCCCTTCAAATACACCTCTGTTGTTTTCAACCAGGATCTCAGGAATCACTGCCTCATTGCCTGCATGCGTAATGGGTCCACGGTCTTAAGACCACCCTTCATCACTGTCAAACACCCTATAAAACACTTCAGTCAGCAGGCCTTTCTAAATCAAATCAAATTTTATTTGTCACATACACATGGTTAGCAGATGTTAATGCGAGTGTAGCGAAATGCTTGTGCTTCTAGTTCCGACAATGCAGTAATAACCAACAAGTAATCTAGCTAACAATTCCAAAACTACTACCTTATAGACACAAGTGTAAGGGGATAAAGAATATGTACATAAAGATATATGAATGAGTGATGGTACAGAGCGGCATAGGCAAGATACAGTAGATGGTATTGAGTGCAGTATATACATATGAGATGAGTATGTAAACAAAGTGGCATAGTTAAAGTGGCTAGTGATACATGTATTACATAAAGATGCAGTAGATGATATAGAGTACAGTATATACATATACATATGAGATGAATAATGTAGGGTATGTAAACATTATATTAGGTAGCATTGTTTAAAGTGGCTAGTGATATATTTTACATCATTGCCCATCAAATTCCCATTATTAAAGTGGCTGGAGTTGAGTCAGTGTGTTGGCAGCAGCCACTCAATGTTAGTGGTGGCTGTTTAACAGTCTGATGGCCTTGAGATAGAAGCTGTTTTTCAGTCTCTCGGTCCCAGCTTTGATGCATCTGTACTGACCTCGCCTTCTGGATGATAGCGGGGTGAACAGGCAGTGGCTCGGGTGGTTGTTGTCCTTGATGATCTTTATGGCCTTCCTGTGACATCGGGTGGTGTAGGTGTCCTGGAGGGCAGGTAGTTTGCCCCCGGTGATGCGTTGTGCAGACCTCACTACCCTCTGGAGAGCCTTACGGTTGTGGGCGGAGCAGTTGCCGTACCAGGCCCGGGTATCCTGGATTGATATTGACCTCATCCCGTCAGTAGAGGATGCCTGGTTACTCTATTAAAGTGCTTCCTTCACCATCTTAAATAAGCATGTCCCATTCAATAAATGTAGAACTAAGAACAGATATAGCCCTTGGTTCACCCCAGACTTGACTGAACACTGTCACCACCGATAAATCTACAATAAAAAATCACCAGCTACAATGAATGCAGCCTCAGGATATGTGGTTTCCAGTTTACATGCGTGAAGAAACCAGCTGGCTGTACCGACTCCGATAGAGTGTCTCGAGTGAGCCATGTTTCCGTGAAGCAAAGAACGTTACAGTCTCGTGTCTCTCTGGAATGCTACCCTTGCTCGGATTTCATCAACCTTGTTGTCAAGAGACTGGACATTGGCGAGTAGTATGCTCGGGAGCGGTGTGCGATGTGCCCGTCTCCGGAGCCTGACCAGAAGACCGCTTCGTCTGCCCCTTTTACTGCGTCGTTGTTTTGGTTCGCCGGCTAGGATCCGATCCATTATCCTGGGTGGTGGGCAAAACAGAGGATCCGCTTCGGGAAAGTCGTATTCCTGATCGTAATGATGATGAGTTGACGTTGCTCTTATATCCAATAGTTCCTCCCGACTGTATGTAATAAAACCTAAGATTACCTGGGGTACCAATGTAAGAAATAACACATAAAAAAACAAAATACTGCATAGTTTCCTAGGAACGCAAAGTGGGGCGGCCATCTCTGTCAGCGCTGGAAGTGCTATTGTGTTATTGACTGTACG
The DNA here is from genome assembly GCF_018296145.1 of Oncorhynchus tshawytscha. Classification (NCBI taxonomy): domain Eukaryota; kingdom Metazoa; phylum Chordata; class Actinopteri; order Salmoniformes; family Salmonidae; genus Oncorhynchus; species Oncorhynchus tshawytscha. Next base: position 28,587,902 of record NC_056448.1, read on the forward strand.
TCTGTTTTTGTGTAACTCTGTGTTGTTGTTTTTGTCGCATTGCTTTGCTTTATCTTGGCAATGTCACAGTTGTAAATGAGAACCTCTTCTCAACTGGCCTACCTGGTTAAATCAAGGTGAATTAAAAATAAAAATTCCCTTATTTACCCTAATCAGCAGCAAGATTGTGTAATATAGGTTTATGCTAGAAATATTAGCGTAAGGTTATGCACGGGAAGTTTGTGGCCTGTGTGTGTTCTCAGCATTAGCTCTACTGTTCAGGGGAGAAGGACTAGATTAGAAGGAGGAATCCTTGGGGTTGCTTCAAGGTTGCTCTGCACTTTTAGGTTGTTCACACACCCTAGTTCCAGATGCACAGAGTAAAAAATCATAAAGAAATCCAGGGAGATGTATATCTTCACTAACACAGTGTTTCTGTTTTCTTTTTCAGGTTGGTGGTGAAACAAGGGGATGAATAGCTAGCTGCATTAATAGCTTCCTCCACTCTCTAAGGGCTGGTTCAACAACCTCCGCCTAACATCTGACTTAAGAGATCACTTCTGTATTCGTTCATCAGCTATAGAATGGAAGATCACTCTACTTAATAGGTAGTTCAATAATCAATACCCTGCAATAAATGTCTCACGGGCTATAGTATATCATGATCTCAGCTTCCTGAGGAAAAGGAACAACTCACAAATAAATGTTTTTTTATAGTTATTTTTTGTGATCCAGCTGCTCTGGTGATAACATCTGACCAACAGCTCTCAGCCAATCAGATCTCCTTTCCCTCTGGGTTATCTAAATTACAGAGAGCACCCTCTCACCATTTTCAGTTTGAAAATAAAGTGCAATGTACCCCTTAAACTCAGATTTACTGAAGCAAAGTAAGGTCAGTCAGTTTCCTAGCCAATCCTCATCAGTCCTTCAACAACCCTACTGACACCACCTCCACCCATAGTCAGATGTGTGGAATAAATTACTGGAGATCAAGACAAAGAAGGTATGGAGCAAGTGCTACATGCATATTACAGTGCATTCGGAAAGTATTCAGACCCCTTTACTTTTTCCATATTGTGTTACGTATTATTCTAAAATTGTTTTTTCCCCTCAATCTACACACAATACAGCATAATTACAAAGCAAAAACACATGTTAATACATTTTTGCAAATTTGTAAAAAATTAAAAACTAAAATATCACATTTACATAAGCATTCAGACCCTTTACTCAGTACTTTGTTGAAGCACCTTAGGCAGCGATTACAGCCTCCAGTCTTCTTGGGTATGACGCTACGAGCTTGGCAAACCTGTATTTGGGGAGTTTCTTCCATTGTCCTCTGCAGATCCTCTCAAGCTCTGTCAGGTTGGATGGGGAGCATTGCCGCACAACTATATTCAGGTCTCTCCAGAGATGATCAATTGGGTTCAAGTCCGGGCTCTGGCTGGGCCACTCAAGGACATTCAGTGACTTGTCCCGAAGTCACTCCTGAGTTGTCTTGGATGTGTGATTAGGGTCGTTGGAAGGTGAACCTTCGCCCCAGTCTGAGGTCCTAAGTATGCCAGCAGCATACCACCCTGCATACCACTGCTGGCTTGCTTCTGAAGCTAAGCAGGGTTGGTCCTGCTCAGTTCCTGGATGGGAGACCAGATGCTGCTAGAAGTGGTTGGGGACAATGCCCTGTATAGGGTGCCGTCTTTGGGATGGGACGTTAAACGGGTGTCCTGACTCTGAGGCCATTAAAGATCCCCTGGCACTTATCGTAAGAGTAGGGGTGTTAACCCCGGTGTCCTGGCTAAATTCCCAATCTGGCCCTCAAACCACCACGGTCACAATCATAATCCCCAGTTAACAATTGGCTCATTAATCCCCCTCCTCTCCCCTGTAACTATTCCCCAGGTCATTGCTGCAAATGAGAACATGTTCTCAGTCAACTTACCTGGTAAAATAACGGATAAATAAATACATAAATAAAGTGCTCTGGAGTAGGTTTTCATCTAGGATCTCTGTATTTTGCTCTGTTCATCTTCCCTCGATTCTGAATAGTCTCCCAGTCCCTGCCGCTGAAAAACATTTCCACAGCATGATGCTGCCACCACCATGCTTCACCATAGAGATGGTGCTAGGTTTCCTCCAGACATGACGCTTGGCATTCAGACAAAAGAGTTGAATCTTGGTTTCATCAAACCAGAGAATCTTGTTTCTCATGGTCTGCGTCCTTTAAGTACCTTTTGGTGAACTCCAAGTGGGCTGTCATGTGCCTTTTACTGAGGAGTGGCTTCCGTCTGGCCACTCTAGCATAAAGGCCTGATTGGTGGAGTGCTACAGAGATGGTTGTCCTTCTGGAAGGTTCTCCCATCTCCACAGAGGATCTCTGGAGCTCTGTCAGAGTGACTATAGGGTTATTGGTCACCTCCCTGACCAAGGCCCTTCTCCCCCGATCGCTCAGTTTGGCCGGGCGGCCAGCTCTAGGAAGTCTTGGTGGTTCCAAACTTCTTCATTTAAGAATAATAGAGGCCACTGGGGATCTTGAATGCGTCAGACGTTTCTTGGTACCCTTCCCCAGATCTGTGCCTCGACACAATTCTGTCTCGGAGCGCTACGGACAATTCCTTCGATCTCATGGCTTGGTTTTTGCTCTGACATGGACTATCAACTGTGGGACCTTATATAGACAGGTGTGTGCCTTTCCAAATCATGTCTAATCAATTGAATTTACCACAGGTGGACTCCAATCAAGTTGTAGAAACATCTAAAGGATGATCAACGGAAACAGGATGCACCTGAACTCAATTTAGAGTCTTTTGCAAAGGGTCTGAATACTTATGTAAATAATGTATTTCAGATTTTTAGTTTTATTACATTTCCAAAAAAATCTAAAAACCTGTATTGCTTTGTCATTATAGGGTATTGTGTGTAGATAAGGATTTTTTTGTATTTAATCCATTTTAGAATAATTTTGTAACGTAACAAAAAGTCAAGGGGTCTGAATATTTTCCAGAATGCACTGTATGTGTGTCAAACAGGTGCTGTTAGATTACAATATAATTGTTCTGACCATTTTGAACAATGTAAACAACACTAAATAAATGATATGGGTACTTTTTTTTGTAAAGCCTTTTTTACAGCAAAGATTAAGTCACATTCATAAGTGAATGCAATTTCACTTATGAAATTGTTCGCTTTAATGTTCGCTTTATTTTATTTTAAAACTAAAATGCTTGATTGCATTTCACATCATGAATGACTCCTATGCTGAGTGATGACATGAACAAATAAATGATTGATTGTTACAGTAGCCTACATAAGTATTGAAATATAGGCCTAAGTAAGTTTACGGCATCAGTGGTGTATATTCACGGAAGCCAGGCTTCCCCCAATTTTTTTTACAAGATTTAAAAAAAATTAGAAACATGTAATAAAAATGTTTTGTCTCTTGTGTTTCATAATTTTCCTTCAATTCCCAAGAGGCTGAATGTATCTCACCTGAGAAAGCGTCCGAGTGAGCGAAACAGCGCCCCTCTGTCTCTCTACGTGTAGACCATCTATCTGATGCTGTCTGGTACAAAGAAGAATGACATTGTTGACGCCGTAGCATTGAACGCAAGGGAAGCCAGCAAGCATTTTGGCCATCACAAAAAAGTATAAAACATTTGCCAATCAGCGTTGAGCTAAACTGAGCGAGCTCAACTGTGAATGGTCCTAGTGCACCAAAATAAAGTGTCAAGGGAAGCCAGACTGGATTTGGCTTCCCTTGACAAATTGCATTGAGAGCATACGTCATTGACAGAAATTACTTGAATTGTTGTATCTCATTGTGTTGTTATCCTCCAGTGGCTAGCTAGCTAGCTAAAATTGGTCCTTTCCTAAATTAGCCATCGATGGAGATTTGGACTTGTGGTTTAACTTAATTCTCTGTGCTGGCCAATGATTACAACATCGATGCTGATCGAACCATTAATTAATATGTTGTGCCCCTGGCCTGAAAGGATGGAAGTTCAGTATGTAGCTAGATGTAGAAGGATAATGTTAACTAGCTATCATTGCCCATGAAGTTAGGCTTGCGAGCAAGCATTTTAGCCAGGTAGCCTAGGACAACAAAAAATAAAAGCGTGTACTGTATGACAGAGGGATAGACCGTTTAGTCAACATGGAAGAGAGGAGGATGGCATTAGTGTTTCTCTACAAGTAGGGTGAGTCAACATGTTTTTCTACTTGCATGAACACGCGCACACACGCACACACACATAAATCAGAATCATGGACAGCCACATCATATTTACATTATGTTGGTTGGACTAAATTGTTTGTGGTATCTTTTAGTTGTCGCTGTAATAGACTAAAGCAGAGATGATTTGATGATGTTGAAGTTGACATGGTGCTGAAATAGTGGAGGCAGCTCACGTTTTCTTTGAAACTTGAGGTTAACTCACCGTTGTTCTAAATCAATAGTTGTTTAGTGGTCCAAAGATGTCGGAAACATTAACTTACTTGAACATGCTGTAGGTCATGTAACTCTCTGTTACATGCAATATGCTTTGTGGACTTCACCGGTCGGAGGTTGCTATCCATTTTTGTGATAAAACTGTAAGGACCGACGCTGGAGTAGAGAAGCAGGTACGGGGAGTCAACATGTAATAAGGAATAGACATGGAACAAGACAGGAACAGCGTCAGCACACGGGTAACACAACGACATACGACAATTAATGCCAAAGTGGGGAACAGAGCTGGGGAACAGACAGATATAGGGAAGGAAATAACACAGGTGATTGAGTCCAGGTGAGTGCAATGAACCGCTGATGTGCGTGACGAGGGAAGCAGGTGTGCGTAATGATGGTGGCAGGAGTGCGTAATGCAGGGCAGCCTGGCGCCCACAAGCACCAGGGAGGGAGAGCGGGATCAGGCGTGACAGTACCCCCCCTCTAGTGGCGCCACCCGGCTTCTCACCTGGACTAGCCTGATGGGCCGGCCGAGGCATGTGCGCAGGACCAACTGGCTAGGGTGTAGAAGCCCGACGAACCAGCAGAGGCATAGGAACCTGGTGAACTGGCTGAGGCGTGGGAGCCTGGGACGTGGGAGCCTGATGAGCCGGCTGAGGCGTAGACGCCTGGCGAGCCGGCTGAGCGGTAAAACCCTGACGATACAGCAAAGGCCTGATGTGGGATGGGCGCCTGCCGAGCCAACCGGGGTCAGGAATTTCTCGAGCCAGCTAGGGTGTGGAAGCCAACTAAGGCACCCCCAGGTTGCATCGGCGGCGGCCCCCGGACCTGACGTCACCACCAACCGAAAAGCCATCATTCTGTGAGAACCAATGCTGGAGTAGAGAAGCAGGTACGGGGAGTCAACATTTAATAAGGAACAGACATGGAACAAGACAGGAACAGCGTCAGCACATGGGTAACACAACGACATACGACAATTAATGCAGAAGCAGGGAACAGAGCTGGGGAACAGACAGATATAGGGAAGGAAATAATAAAGGTGATTGAGTCCAGGTGAGTGCAATGAATCGCTGATGGGTGTGACAAGGGAAGCAGGTGTGCGTAATGCAGGGCTGCCTGGCACCCTGGAGCGCTAGCGAGGGAGAGCGGGAGCAGGAGTGACAAAAACAAAGGTGTGGTTGAATTGGTATTTATTATTCTTATTGTCTTGGCCCTTAGGCCTATATATCATGGTTGCAAGGCATATGAATTAACAAATTATAGAGCAAACAACGCAACTATCACAACACATAGGTTGTTGTATGGCTTTTTTGGGTGGGGGGGCTTCGCTCCCCAATGATTTTACCCACGCACCGCTACTGTGCGGTATTAAGACTAAACAGGATGTGCTCTTAGGCCTACAGCTCGATGGTGGTTATACAAGGCTGCTATACTAAGCCTACTAATGATAATGAAATTACCTATTATTATATTCATGATGATAATAATAATAATAACAATAAGAAGGAGATCAAGGAAAAAGGAGGGTTATTTTTATTATTAGAATTTTTCTGAACATTTGGAACTGTGTAAACACTAAATAAATTATAAATAATACCAGAGAGGCTGGTCAAACGAGAAAAAAAAGCGGAATGCCTTTATTACAACATAGAAAAGATTGAAAACAGACGAATTTGTGAAATTGTTGCACGAGGGCTGGTGCTCACAGAATCAGTAGGCTATTAAACAAACACTAAAACAGAGAACCGAATCAGTAGGCTATTAAACAAACACTAAAACAGAGAACAGAATCAGTAGGCTATTAAACAAACACTAAAACAGAGAACAGAATCAGTAGGCTATTAAACAAACACTAAAACAGAGAACAGAATCAGTAGGCTATTAAACAAACACTAAAACAGAGAACAGAATCAGTAGGCTATTAAACAAACACTGAAACAGAGAACAGAATCAGTAGGCTATTAAACAAACACTAAAACAGAGAACAGAATCAGTAGGCTATTAAACAAACACTAAAACAGAGAACAGAATCAGTAGGCTATTAAACAAACACTAAAACAGAGAACAGAATCAGTAGGCTATTAAACAAACACTGAAACAGAGAACAGAATCAGTAGGCTATTAAACAAACACTAAAACAGAGAACAGAAGCAGGATCTGTCTTATTTATGTAGAAATACAGTGTAGGCATTGTTAATGTTGTAAATTACTTTTGTAGCTGGAAATGGCTGATTGTTAATGGAATATCTATTTCAGTAGCACTGATTGTTTGGTCGATAGGCTGTTGGACGACCGAGATTTCTTTAGTAGAGCAGTAGCAAAACATTTTTATTTTCTATAAAAATCATGGTGCACAAGACAACTGTCTTCGACTGATGGACTGTGCCATCCCCACAGCCTCAACAATGGTTCCATCCACTCAGACAGGTGTGAATCAGTCAGTTGTCTTGTACACCATGATTTTTATTTTAAAAAATCTCATATTTTGCGACTGCTCGACTAAAGAAATCTTGGTCGACCAACAGCCTATCAACAAACAATCGACCAGTCGACTAAATTGGGTCAGCTCTAGTGTGCCTGTGTCATTTAAGACATTATTAGACCTCAGTTGATCCCTAACAATGTAGATTCTAGATTCATTCTGAATATTTTCCAATGACAGAGCTGAACACACAAGTTACATTAAATAACCCTGTTCTAGGGGGGTTTCTCCACTATTACAACCCCAGTTACCCAGTCACTACAAGCTGACTCATATCTTACACTGTTTCTCTCCTGATAGTGGTCCATAGAAGTGTGACTGTTTCTCAAATGACACCCTATTCCCTGTATAGTGAACTGTTCAAAAGTAGTGCACTATAATATAGAACTGGAAATAAGGTGTCATTTGGGATTTCCTATATATGTCTACTAAGGGGTGGGGGGTTTGGGGAAGTGAAGTGAAGGGAGAGGGGTTGGGGGCGACTGGGGAACTCTCTGACCCTAAACGTTTCTCAAGCTGTGACTGAATGGCTGGATGATGGAAGCCAAGGTCAGCACTAATTCACACACGCCACACCACAGACTACCCTCACTGGGCTGTGTGTGTGTTTGATAGACCAAGGGGTGAGAGAGCAAGAGAAGGGCCTGAAAGGAGGAGGTAGGGAGACAAAGTAAGGGATCAAGATGTAGATTGGAGAAGGGGAAAGATAGAGCCACATTTTTGAATGACAACTCTCTCTCTCTCTCTCTGATTTCATAGTTTTGATGTCTTCTCTATTATTCTACAATGTAAAAATAAAGAAAAATGCTGGAATGAGTAGAAATGTCCAAACCTTTGACAGGTACTTTACATAAACTGTAAAGAATGTTTATCTACTTATCGTAATGACTGGAAGTCTATGGGTATCTGCTAGCAGTCATTGCGTTAACGCTAGTTAGCATTGGCTCGCGAAACTACCTCTAACTTCTTTCATATTGGAAAAGTAGAGACTCAGAGGTAGAAAAAGGTATATCATACACTACAGTTGAGGAACAATGGGAATGTAATTCTACACCTACTGGAGAGCTCTTCTTTGTCAACACCCATTCAGCATAGTTCACACCCACTTAATCCTTAGCCCCGCCCATCTCTTTAAGGATTCACATGTGAGGCAATGTACTAAACCACTAAAAATGTCAAGACTAAAGGCTGGTTTATACTACATCTATCGACAGTTGTCGCAGTGGCATCATGACCATTCTATTGTCGCCCGAAATCAAACACTTTTTGAAAAATGTTAAGTTATCTGGCTAGCCAGTTCAAATAATGACCATATCATATAGCTGACAAGGTCTTAACTGTAACACATTTTTATTCATTATTACAGGAAAATAAACCTACACCAAGATCCTTATTTACAAGTTAATGGCGAGCCTGTAACGGTTTTCTAGGTGTGAAGGAGAGTCGGACCAAAATGCAGCGTGGCTATTGCAATCCATGTTGATTTAAAAAATAAACAAACACGAACCTTACAAAAACAATAAACGTAATGTGAAAACCGAAACAGCCTAAACTGGTGCAAACTAACACAGAGGACACTAAGGACAATCACCCACAAAACACTCAAAGAATATGGCTGCCTAAATATGGTTCCCAATCAGAAACGATAAACACCTGCCTCTGATTGAGAACCACTCCAGACAGCCATAGACTTTGCTAGATCACCCCACTAGCTACAATCCCAATACATACCAAAACCCCAAGACAAAACACACCACAATACAAAAACCCCATGCCACACCCTGGCCTGACCCAATACATGAAGATAAACACAAAATACTTCGACCAGGGCGTGACAGAGCCACTTACAGAAAATAGCTTACGGTTCTGAGTGTGATGAAATAAAAGCAGGGCATTCTACCGGAGAATTGTAGAACCTGGACACTGTCTCGTTGGCCAAACATTATATCCCGATTTGACTTTGGTGCAGGTCATGTTGTTCTTCACATTACCGTCTCTGGTAAACACATACTCTATCAAATTAAATCTGAGTTGATTTGTCACATGCACAGGATACAGAAGGTGTAAATGGTACAGTGAAATGGTTACTTGCATAGTGGAGTCTTTTATTTAGACATGTAGCTAGCTAGCTAAACAATGAACAATAATCCCAACTCATAACGTTACTACCCTGCATGAATCTGCTGGTAGCAAACCAGCCAGGTTCAATGTTAGCTAGCTAGCTAACATTAGGCTATAACTAGCAATGCAAACGGCTCTGAGATATGAATAATATTACAACACAGATCATACACGTAATGTTATCTAGTGAGCCAGCCAGCTAACATTAGCTAGCTAACATCACTCTCTGTCACGGATTCCATGGTTGCCTTCGGTTCTCCAGAAAGTGGAGAGCAACACTTTTGCAGTTCTACTATGTGATATATTTAAAAAAAGATTAGAAAGGATTATCTACATATACTGACCAGCTCATGTTACAGACAGAAGTGTGCTACTTGGCAGCCCAATCCGAACTCATCTCTCGGCATATCCAGCCCATCCATTATCTCAGCCCATCCATTATCATGGCTAGTGGGAAGGTTCTTGTCTTTTTCAGTGGCTAAACCAACAAGGCTCGTCATTTTATTCATATTTACAGATGGCATACAAGTTTGTTATTTAGGCACATGAAAGTTCACATGTTCCAGTCATGGTATCCACGAGTTCATCTAACTCTGGGGAAGTAGACAAATGGCCTCATTGCCAAAATTCCGAAGTATCCCTTTAACACATGAAACCTTTAGGGGTTGTGAAAGATGTGTTGCTATTTGCGATATTTGTGAAATGCTCTTTAAATAAAGTTTGATTTGATTATTCTGACTCCACTCTATGAGAAACACCTACAGACATTGATGGGACAGTCACATTAAGTTAGCATGATAAGCCACACTTCCACACACAAGCACAGACAGGTATACACTGTATATAAGAAAAATGCAGAGACGACAAACACAACCAATTATATTTCTACAGAATAATAACCAAGCTATCCCTGGTCAGTTCTGTTATGTTTTGTTTCCACTCTGCAGGTCAGCTTTTTTACATTTAACACACATTTTGTTTGGAGACCAGCATGAAGACCAGAGACTTTTAAAGCCTTTCCAGGAGCTCTTCAAAGAGACAATCAGAGGAAAAGGAAAAACCTTTGGGTTTGTGGTGCGGCTGCAGTTTCCGTTTTCGTATCAGAGCTATCCAGCTGCCTCAGTGAGAGAGAAAGTGGGACTGAGGCTATATCACTCTTTGCTCCTACCTCAGGATGTGTGCTTTATATTAGGACTGCTCTACAGGAAAACATTACTTAATATTACTGGTCAATTGCACACAGGGTCCAACCGAAATTTGATTTCCGCTTTTAACCAAACCCCTCCGAAAGACACACATACATTAAGGGAGAGGTGCAGGGGGCTGCCACACTGGGCACCCGGGGAGCTGTTATGGGGGGTTAACTGCCTTGCTCAGGGACACAACAGCAGGCAATGACATCTAGGATTTGATACCAGCGACCTTTGCCAACAGAATTTTCCAGTCGGACCCAGGATTCGAACTGGCAACACTCCAGTTGCTGGCTCACCTCTCTAACCGCTAGTCTACCTGCCACCTATACTGTCACTAAGTCACAGTCTCAACCGAGCAGCAAAAACAGAGGAACAAACCGGTTGTGAGAGGGAGATAGAACTCTGTCCCTTTATAATGTCATCATCACATCCAAGAGCACTTAGTTGCCTCTGCAAAATAAACCTAGTTCTCCTGATGACACTCACGCCTTCACTTCACTGCTTTGTAACTTTGGCCATTTAGACAGGACACCAGCTGTAACGTTAAAATACAAGGTGTGCAAAACCACCCTTAGGCAATGCGTACAACTCAATGATTACACACACACTCTCATTTCCTCTCTGCCTTTATTAAGGTGTGTGTACGTTGTATGTGTGTAAGTTGTATATATGCGTGCATTCGTGCACTGTACTTGTGTGTGTAGTTGGCTGGCATGTGCAGTATGTGTGCGTGTGTATATTGTGTGTCTGTCCGTGTGTGTGTGTGTGTATTGCCCGCAGACCACCAACGAACTCACACGGAGACAGATGACGTCAACTTGCAGTGATTACTTTAATAGCTGAGTCGAGTAGAGGCTGTGGAGCAGCACAGATGGCTGGAAAGCATCAACCTAACAATGAGGACCTGTCACTCTGTCTGTCTGCTCGGCCAGCTACAAATGTAAGATGTTCATTTGGAACCAGCTTGCTACAGCAGGAAAATAATCCTGCAACAACAGGAAATGTGAATTATTATGTGGATTATCATTAATGGACATTTTTTGTAGGGGTTTGTTGGAAACTGACTAATTGACTCGAGCATGTTTTAGTATGTTTAAAAAAATAACTGTCCTATAACACTGCCTTATATCTTAAGATGTTTTATATCATTATATTGTATAAAGATGTTTTATGTCATATTTTCTTAATATGTTTTATATCATTATATTTTCTTAAGATGTTGGATATCATAATTTCTTAGAGTAGAAAGAAGTGTTCTCTGGGTACACTAACATCAAGGCCTCTCCTGACTGATAAGGATACCGGTTGAGACAGATTTGGTTACGGCAAATCAAGTCTGACATTTTAAAGCAGAATTTACAAACTTGAAAAGCCTTTTTAAACCTTGAATACACTACAAGTTCGAATTTCCTGTTTTGTGGAAAATTCTCAGCAACAAAAGAATGATCAAATTAAGATCCTACATCTGTACTGCCTGATGTAAAATACCTGAACAGAAACACATCTGTAACAAAGACACAGCATCTTCCAGCAGTACACTACTCTACTGGCCAGTGCAAGAGAAGATAATTATGACCTCAATGACTGGGGGCTTCTGATCAGTGTGCTGCTGTGTTGACTTAATTGTCCCAACTGAGAGAATGAGCTGAGTTTCCTGACTGCATGCAGCCAAGACAGGAGAACAGAGCAAAATACAACAGCAGAGGTACGACACACAACACACACACACACACACACACACACACACACACACACACACACACACACACACACTGGTGAAGACATTTGGCCTGCTGATTTAAAGAGTGCTGTGAATGTGGGAATGGGGTGATTCATAATAACTTCATGATGTCTGTTTTCAGACAGACTTAAGATAGATCTATGATGCCTGGGAGTCAGAGAGAGACTACTGTGTTCTCTGACAGACTTAGCATGGAGACAGAGGAGATATGTAGGTCACACACAGACACACATACACACGGCTAATAACAGTCTGGTAACAAGGGATGGGAGGTTAATACTCCTGGACTGGAACTCGGCCAGGAGAAGACATCCACTTTTGGACCAGAAACATGTCCTCCTTCCTCTCTTCCTTCCTGGTTCAGACCAATCCTATTTCTGTTCTTCCTGAGTATTGACTGTGATCAGTTTCTATTGTACTGAGGTATTCAATACTTCTCAGCAGTATAGAAGCCACTCCTAGCCTCCCCCTTCAGTAACACAGGCTATTTTCCTCCAGGAATCTGATGACTTTACAATAACAAGGCTATAATGGAGCCTGTAATGTCTGCCTACAGAGCAGAGGATCACACAGTGTTTACAGAGGAACGACAGCTAACTGCCTGCCACTAAAACCCTTTCTTTGCAAACCCCTAGAGACTAAAGGGATGATGTCAGAAAGCAGAAAGCAGAGAGATGGAGAGGCCTGGAAGAGAGGAAGAGGGAGAGATAAAAGGAGGGCTGAGGGAGATAGAGAGACAGAGCCAGGCGAGAAGGAGACAGAAAGGGAGAGTGAGCGAGAGGGAGAGAGAAAAAGGTGAGGGCAGGTGGAGGGTGAGGGAGGACGGGGGATAGAGAAAAGGCAAGGGCAGGTGGAGAGAAGAGACAGAGAAAAGGCGAGGGTGGGGGAGGGGAGGAGGCTGAGAGAGAAAAGGCGAGGGCAGGTGGAGGGTGGAGGCTGAGAGAGAAAAGGCGAGGGCAGGTGGAGGGTGGAGGCTGAGATAGAAAAGGCGAGGGCAGGTGGAGGCTAAGAGAGAAAAGACGAGAGAGAGTGGAGGGAGGGTGAGAGCGCCAGAGTGTAGGGTTCCAGACTGGGAACTCTGGGAGATGGATCACAGATGTCTGACCTTCACTGCCGCCCCTGGGCTGTGCAGGATAATTGTAAAACAAAGCATCTCCCTCCCTCCCTCTCCCACCCCTCTTTCACTACCTCTCTGCATTTTTAAGCCCCTCTACCTTCTTCCTTTCCCTCTCTACTTTCACTCGCTGCTTTCTCTCTCATGCTTCTCTCTATTCTTTCTCTATCCTCCCTCAATCTTCTTTCACTAATGACAGCAAACACACATCCCTTATCTTCTGCAATCAGCCTGGATAACTGCAGCATACAAGCACATGAGTCTTCTGTCTCTAAAGGTAACCCTACACAAACAAACACCCCGTCTCAAGACCAGCCTCCTTGAGGAAGAGGCAACCATATGCAAGCAGCAAGCATTGTGAAGAAGCCTGTGTAAAAGCCCTTAGTAAGAGAAGAGGCGATGAGAACCAGACAGAGAGATAACAAGGCAGAGATAGTCCTCCTTACTCATACAGGGAATAGCAGCACTCATTTACCTGAGGCAATATGTAAGCACGTCTGATGGCTGCAGATAGCAGCATGCACACACACAGTCTGAGGTTGCAGATACACTACATCACCAAAAGTATGTGGACACCCCTTCAAATGAGTTGATTTGGCTATTTCCGCCACACCCGTTGCTGAGAGGTGTATAAAATCTGGCACACAGCCATGTAATCTCCATAGACAAACATTGGAAGTGGAATGGCCCGTACTGAAGAGCTCAGTGACATTCAACGTGGTCATAGGATGTCACCTTTCCAGCAAGGCAGTTTGACAAATTTCTTCCCTGCTCGAGCTGCCCTGGTAAACTGTAAGTTCTATTATTGTGAAGTGGAAATGTCTAGGAGCAACAATGGCTCAGCCGCAAAGTGGTAGGCCACACAAGCTCACAGAACGGGACCGCCGAGTGCTGAAGCGCATAGCTCGTAAAAATAGTGTGTCCTCGGTTCCAACAAGAACTGTTCATTGGGAGCTTCATGAAATGGGTTTCCATTTGCCGAGCAGCCGCACGCAAGTCTAAGATCACCATGCGCATTGCCAAGTGTAGGCTGGAGTGGTGTACAGCTCACGGCCATTGGACTCTGGAGCAGAGGAAACGCGTTCTTTGGAGTGATGAATCACGCTTCACCATGTGGCAGTTCGATGGACAAATCTGGGTTTGGCGGATGCCGGAGAACGCTACCTGCCCGAATACATAGTGCCAACAGTAAAGTTTGGTGGAGGAGGAATAATGGTCTGGGGCTGTTTGTCATGGTTTGGGCTAGGCCCCTTAGTTCCAGTGAAGGGAAATCTTAACACTACAGCATACAATGACATTCTAGACGATTCTGTGCTTCCAACTTTGTGGCAACAGTTTGCGGAAGACCCCTTCCTGTTTCAGCTTGACAATGCCCCCGTGCACAAAGCGAAGTCGATACAGAAATTGTTTGTCGAGATCAGTGTGAAGGAAATTGACTGGCCTGCACAGAGTCCAGACCCCAACGGACACCTTTGAGATGAACTGGAACACCAACTGCGAGGCAGGACTAATATCAGTGCCCAACCTCACTAATGCTGTTGTGGCTGAATGGAAGCAAGTCCCCGCACCAATGTTCCAACATCTAGTGGAAAGCTTTCGATGTTGTTATAGGAGCAAAAGGGGTACTAACTCCATATTAATGCACATGATTGATTGTGGAATGAAATGTTTGACAAACAGGTGTCCACATACTTTTGGTCATGTAGTATATCCTTGAGCCAGCTAACAGGCAGGCCCAGTGAACTAATGTAGCCTCCCAAGAAGCCTCCCTGACATAAGTAGACCAGGTTTAAAGACAATGGAAGAGGGAGGTGAGCTGGAGGTGAAGCTGAAACTGTGTCAGTTCTTTCAGTGTTTGTTTACTTACTGAAAGTGTGTCAGTGTCCGGCTGCCCGTACAACACCTGAGATTTCATCAAACAGGATACATCTGCCGATTAGGAGAGGAGAGGCAGTGTGGTGGTGAGATAACTGCTTTGGCAAATTCCAGCTAAGTTAAATTAGTCCTGTATTAATATGAGACTGAGAGGGATATGAGTTCTAGGGGCCTTGGGACACAGTGGTGTTTTTTGTGGGTTTAACTAGGCTTATGGCCATTGCTAACAATCAGACTGCATCTGTCTCTGTCTGTGCAGCATCGTCTGTCTCTTAAAATCTCCCAGTTTGTCCATGGGCAGTCTGACATGAAGAATTAGAGACAATAAAAACAAGCTTCAAATTTTTGTGAATCATATTAGGCATGGTCATGTTTGAGTGCATGTAAGTGTACGTGTGTATGTGTGTGTCTCTAGTCCTCTGGTATTACAACGCTATATCTCGCCCCTGTCCGGTCCAGTGTGAGTGCTCTCCAGTCACCTGCAGCAGCAGCAGGAGCAGCAGCCAACCCTGGAGACTCTTTCTCTCAACTACAAATCCATTCACCGCTGCACAACCATTAAGATAACCCCATACATTACATACATTACACAGAGAGGGCCTGGTATACACCATTACTATGGCCTATACACAGAGAGAGCCTGATACACCCCATTAAACTGGCCTACACACAGAGATACCTGATGCACACTTTTACCCTGGGCTTATACACAGAGAGAGCATGCTACACACCATTACCCTGGGCTATACACAGAGAGAGCCTGGTACACACTATTACCCTGGCCTGTACACAGAGAGATGATACACACCATTACCCTGGCCTATATACAGAGAGACCTGAAACTGGCCTACACAAGAGATACCTGATTACCCTGGCCTATACACAGAGAGATGCCTTACCCTGGGCTATACACAGAGAGAGCCATTACCCTGGCCTATACACAGATATACAGAGAGACCTGATACACACCATTACCCTGGCCTATATACAGAGAGACCTGCTACACACCATTACCCTGGCCTATACACAGAGAGAGATGATACACATCATTACCCTGGCCTATACACAGAGAGAGATGATACACATCATTACCCTGGCCTATACACAGAGAGAGATGATACACATCATTACCCTGGCCTATACACAGAGAGAGATGATACACATCATTACCCTGGCCTATACACAGAGAGAGATGATACACATCATTACCCTGGCCTATACACAGAGAGAGCCTGGTACCTGGCCTACACAGAGAGAGATGATACACCATTACCCTGGCCTGGCCTATACACAGAGAGAGATGATACACAGAGAGATGATACACACCATTACCCTGGCCTATATACAGAGAGACCTGCTCCACACCATTACCCTGGCCTATACACACCATTACTCTGGCCTATATACAGAAAGAGATGATACACACCATTACCCTGGCCTAAATACAGAGACCTGCTACACACCATTACCCTGGCCTATACACAGAGAGAGACATGGTACACACCATTACTCTGGCCTATACACAGAGACCATAGGTTTTAGGTTTCCAGTCAATATGAGTGGAAACAGTGGACCTTATTCAAAAACACTTTCTAAACACTAGCTCTCAGGGATTATTGTATTGCACTATGAGAATTTCCATTTGGATTGATTAGACATAATCAATGGAAATCAATAGAAACATATTTACTATGTGAAACTACACAAAACCTCCTGCAGGGCCCAGGCCACTCACTCACAATGACTGAACTGTCCCCCTCTGTTTAGGACCTGGCCTTCTCCGTCTCCATGACTACCCTACCATAGTTTATCACCTGCAGCTATGACCTTGTGCCGATGTCATAGCGCAAGTCACCAACTGCAATTTCATATAAAAACAATAAAACAAGTCTCAAATATTAGGAAAATGTCTATACATTTCAGCTGTTTGAAAAACATTGCTCTGCTATTACAATTCATACAGAGGAGTACTGGGTTGAACGTGATGATTCAGTTTACACTAAACTGCCCTGCTAGGAGGTGGGCAGCTGTTGGACGAGACGTGAGACATTTGCAAGTTACAGTCAAAGGCAGCGTGTGAGTTTCAAATTAGGGAAAGCAACAACAAAAAATCAAAGATAATCACCTTCATGATTAAGTATTGCATGCATCTATCATCAAATTTTCAGACTTATGTAAGATAGTCTACTATTCCTAATGTGATGAGTAGATTGGATAGTCATAAGTTATGCTAATAATATTACTGACTCACTGTTCGTAAAAAAGACCATTCTGCTTTTCTTCTCTTTTCTTTGCACATATCCAGAGCTCAGCCCCAACTAGAAAAGGCTGAGAAAAATGTGCCCTTTTATAAAGACATTTCATGCAATTCAACCCACTTGACTCTCCACGACTGAAGCCAAAAGCAGAATCTTCAATACCACAAAAATGACAGAGTAAGCTAATCTGCTGACACTGACAAACAGAGATGAATAAAAACAACCGTATCTCGAGTGGAACCATCAAATCAAGGCCTATGACAAGAGGAGACATATCTAGCTGGAGGAGGAAATGATTGTCCTAAAAAAAAACTTTCCAGGAGCATGGACTCACCCAATGATAGACAGTGAATATGTAAACTCAACAGGGATATAGCCAATGCTCTCTGCTATAGAGCCAATAAGATAGGCAACTGTTCGCTCAATAGCCTATTGGTAGTTGCACATTTTCATAGCCTAACTAGAGACAGGTTAGAGTTGCCTATTTTAGACACTTTATACTGACAGTCACAAATCAACAATCTGTGCGTTTCCCGACTGTGTGCTTCCCGGGTTGTAGGTTATGTGCTGGCCTACAATCGCTGGCCTACGATAAACGATTTATTCAAATAAGCTAATGATCCTCTGTGGATAAATCATGCTCTCTGGTGTAGTGATTTTATGGATTGTATAAACGTTTTTATAGACAGGAGTCTATACAAATACTATTCAGTTCGAATGAGTCATCTAACACTAGACTGGAAGAAGACAGCCTGTCTTTTGAGAGAGAGAGAGAGAGAGAGAGAGAGAGAGAGAGAGAGAGAGAGAGAGAGAGAGAGAGAGAGAGAGAGAGAGAGAGAGACCGAGAGAGAGAGACAGAGAGAGACAGAGAGAGAGACAGAGAGAGAGAGACAGACCGAGAGAGACAGACCGAGAGAGAGAGACCGAGGGAGAGAGAGAGAGAGACAGAGAGAGAGACAGAGAGAGAGAGAGAGAGAGAGAGAGAGAGAGACCGAGAGAGAGAGACAGAGAGAGAGAGACAGAGAGAGAGAGACAGAGAGAGAGACAGACCGAGAGAGACAGACCGAGAGAGAGAGAGACCGAGGGAGAGAGAGAGAGAGACAGAGAGACCGTTATGGCAGTTGGTTTGTGATTGTAGCGCTATGACATCGACACTAGGCCCTAGCTGCAGGTGATAAACTATGGTAGGGTAGTCATGGAGATGGAGAAGGCCAGGTCCTAAAAAGAGGGAGACAGTTCAGTCATTCTGAGTGATGTGGCCTGGGCCCTGCAGGAGGTTTTTCATCTTTCAGATATAAACCAGTAACGAACGACAACACAAAGCATTCATATCCCAAAGTCTGACTAACAACTACAATCATGTAGCCTGTCATCTTCAACACCAGTATAAAACCCGACACAAAGCATATTTTTCATAATCAGACACACACTATATGATAATCTCTTTACCGCCAGGCACAGAGGGCCAGGTGTCGCTGATTGGCTGTAATCTCTCTCCTCATTAGCATACAGCTGTTAGGCTGTATGAGTTCCAGACTTGAGTTCCAGCCAATCAATACCCATAAACCCCAGACAGAAAATCTGCTACCATGGCAACCTAAGGATGGCTGAAAGGATCATTCTACAAGGAACTCAGAATCTAAAAAGGAAAGAATTTGCATTGTTATTAAGTGTCACAGTCATATTGGCAATAAGGAAACCAGTTTAAGTGGACCACAGGACTCACAGTTGTATACACTGAGCATGTTACATGCAGAAATAACATAGCCGCACAGTTTTTGCCACACCAAGTGGAAATACAAACAAATAATCTGAAACTAAATTCTATGATAGGTCAGCTGAGAAAGGCTACTGTCTGTCTATTGTGTGAGCACCACCCAGCTGGTTTCCCAGTAAAGGCACCAGGCTGGGGGCCAGCAGGGGCCAGGAAGGGGTCGGGAGTGTTGTACCCCCAGCAGAGCCTCATCTCTGTGGGCCACGGAACCCAAAGGACAGCGGGAGAGGAGGAAAACTTTGTCAGACAAAAGAGTGAAAAGTAAAGTACACTCAGGGAGCAAGAGTAAGAGAGGAGAAGCGAGTGATTAACGCAGACGCTGCCTAATCTTATCAGTGTGCATGACTGCCCTAGAGAAGAGAGAGAGAGAGAAGGGAAATACCTGTGTGCCATCCCAGCAGCAAGATTTGTGACCTGCTGCCCCAAGAAAAGGGCAACCTGTGAAAAACAAACACCATTGTAAATTCAACCCATATTTATGTTGATTTATTTCCCCTTTTGTACTTTAACTATTTGCACATCTTTACAACACTGTATATACCCATAATATGACATTTGAAATGTCTCTATTCTTTGGAACTTCTGTGAGTGTAATGTCTACTGTTACTTTTTATTGTTTATTTCGCTTTTGTTTATTGTCTATTTCACTTGATTTGGCAATGTAAACACATGTTTCCCATGTCAATACATCCCTTTGAATGGAATTGAATTGAGAGAGAGGCTGTGACAGAGAAAGAATGTGGCATTCACTCATCTACACAGTTATTTTCATTACTATGATCAAGTCAACATGGCTCTGAGTAGGATGGTTGTGAAATCTATAGAGAAACTCTTCATCTTCTCTAGGCCATCATAGAACATTTCATCACTTGAGCTGCTTCCACTCCTTTGACCTTTCACATAGCACTGGCCTGCCATAACACCACTGTAACACATTCACACTGTACACACACACAAACACGCATGCACATACACACACTCACACACACACACAAACACGCAGACGCATGCACACACACACACAAACACGCACACGCGTGCACATACACGCACACACACACAAACACGCACACGCATGCACATACACACACACACAAATAAGGAGAGAGGACAATAGTTTTCCCATTCTACTGCTCTCCTTTTCCACTCTGCTCTGCTGCTGAATAACAGTGAGAGAGACTTTTCCAGAGACACTTGTATGAGGTAGGCCACCTCATCTCCCAACCCTCCCAACTCTCTGTGGGTCTATGAAGCCATCGGATAGACAGACGCTTTTAATTCAATCACAACTGCTCCTTTTGGGAGGCTGGGACGGAAAACGTCCTAACGTAATGTGACCCAGTTAGAGTCAGTCAGTAGGTCTGCCTGCCTGTGTTCCAAAGCAGCCCTCCTCAGAGGCAGTATGGCGGTTGCATTGACAATTAGCGTATCTTCGGGAAACAAGACACGATGAAAACGATTAACTTCACGTGTTGGATTGATTAGAGCACTTCCTGGGGTTTGTTGTTGAAAGACTTCTAGCCGACCAACTCGCACACAAAAATCTAAGAATATAGAGGGGGGGGGTCAATGACGATGTCAAAAACAGATGTAGCAGTGAGTCAGTGAAAGTGAAAATGATCATGTTTGTTACTGTCCCCCTCCTGCATCTGGAACACTTTAGTTTGAAGCAGTATAATGCAAACAGTGGTTGAAGGGGCTGACCAGTACTGAAAACCAGAACTTCTCTACAGCTTGAGTAACGGCATCTCTTATAGAACACCAGCTTTAAACTTGAAACCCTGGTGTGGTAAAATAGGAGTAAAAAAATGGAGTATGGAGTATTAATGGTTCCTTTTTAATTCCCCTTCAGGCAATCTGATACAAACCAAACAGCCTTGTTATCAGGACTATCTCCTCTAGTAGTGGGTAGTGGGGTCCTGTGGTGCCAAACAGTACACCAGATGTTGGACCTTGCCTCCACACTACTGCCTGACCGCTGACCCCACAGACTCCATTTAATATCCCAATTTTACAGGCCTGTCACACCAAGCCTGTGGTCCGGCCTCGGGTTTCACGCACACACTGATAGAGACGGGATCAGATTTCGGCTAAAAGCCCGCTCCAAATATTGATGTTAACATATTCATCATAGCAAATGTTTATATTTGGAAAAGGCCCGACCACTGTGGGCTTTGAGAAGGTGTGTATGTGTACCACTGCACCAAACCCTCCAATTGAAAGTTGCTTTAAGCGTCGCCATGCCAAAGGGGAACATATTGACGAAAACTATAAAGTGAGGTCAGGGGCCTGTTCTAATGACACACACACAGACGATATCATCAAAGAGCAGAAAAGCTGAAGTTTGGAGAGCAGACTATGTGGTCTGTATGGAGAAGACTATGTGGTCTGTATGAACTGGTTGCCAGTCAAAGACGAAGAGGTTTTATGTGACGTTAAAAGAATCGCCAACTGCACCCACACAGCACCAAGCAGGCCGTGAAAAAAACAGCAGAGGCTGGTAAGATTTTTTCCACTCTTTGATAATTTACCATTCTGTTTAGGCAAAGAACACAAAAAAAAAAAACATGAAATAACTTTTCTGCACTCCTAGTCTGCACTCCTAGTCTGCACTCCTAGTCTGCACTCCTAGCCTGCACTCCTAGCCTGCACTCCTAGCCTGCACTCCTAGCCTGCACTCCTAGTCTGCACTCCTAGCCTGCACTCCTAGCCTGCACTCCTAGCCTGCACTCCTAGCCTGCACTCCTAGCCTGCACTCCTAGTCTGCACTCCTAGTCTGCACTCCTAGTCTGCACTCCTAGCCTGCACTCCTAGCCTGCACTCCTAGCCTGCACTCCTAGCCTGCACTCCTAGTCTGCACTCCTAGTCTGCACTCCTAGCCTGCACTCCTAGCCTGCACTCCTAGCCTGCACTCCTAGTCTGCACTCCTAGTCTGCACTCCTAGCCTGCACTCCTAGCCTGCACTCCTAGTCTGCACTCCTAGCCTGCACTCCTAGCCTGCACTCCTAGCCTGCACTCCTAGCCTGCACTCCTAGCCTGCACTCCTAGCCTGCACTCCTAGCCTGCACTCCTAGTCTGCACTCCTAGCCTGCACTCCTAGCCTGCACTCCTAGTCTGCACTCCTAGTCTGCACTCCTAGTCTGTACTCCTAGTCTGCACTCCTAGCCTGCACTCCTAGCCTGCACTCCTAGCCTGCACTCCTAGCCTGCACTCCTAGTCTGCACTCCTAGTCTGCACTCCTAGTCTGCACTCCTAGCCTGCACTCCTAGCCTGCACTCCTAGCCTGCACTCCTAGCCTGCACTCCTAGCCTGCACTCCTAGCCTGCACTCCTAGCCTGCACTCCTAGCCTGCACTCCTAGCCTGCCAAGGCATCCAGCAGTAGGATGCTTGTATTTTCCCATTTTCTTGAGGTCAGAGCTGAACAGAGCAGACCAGAGGAACATTCTCCAGCCTTCTCCAGCAGGCCTGTAATGATTAAAACCTTGTTTTATTCTGGGTTTTTTATTGGTCCAAACACGGAACCCTGAGGGACACCACGTGCCTCGGCCCTCCAGCTCTAGCCACTGCCAGTGGTCCAACGGCTGTCATTTTTATTCTTAGATATTGTAAAGTCACCCATTCAATGATGCCATTAAACTTCTAAACCACAACTGGGTGCCCGTTAAAGATGGTGATAAAGAAATTGCGTCAAACAAACATACCAGGAAGGAAAGTGTCAAGTTGAGATCGAGACCACACAGTGACTGTGCTGCAGCCAGAGACTGCCACGCATCCACGGTTGGCTATAATGTGACAATGAATGGCAGTATATTTAGCAATTCACATTAAAGGTCCTGTCTTTTTAAATGTGTTTTGTGTATTCATGCAAGTACAGTGACGGGAAAGAGAGAGAAGAAAAATAAAGTGCAACACAGCGAATTCAAACTTAACACCGGGACTAGAACTGTTCTCTTAGGTGAATGGCTATTGATTACCTACTGACCGTTGCTATACAGTACACACTCCATCAATGGCTTGAGCCTTGGGACAAGAACAAGCATTCTCATTCAACACATTGCCACATCCATTATTCATACAAATCAGTATTTCACTGCGGCATTTCAGTTTGGATTCTTTAGACAATTGTATTGGCTGCCAACTCCCCCTGCAGAGTTATGGGCTGGCTAACAAAGGAAAGGGGAGGGGGTCAGGCTGGCCTATAAATGAGATCTCATATATGGGATGGTTTTTTTTATGTGACACAATCTCTATATCCTGACTATAATAAGGTTGACAATACAGGGGTCCAAAAGCTTCACCTTAGTTGGTAATCTAATATTTCTTACCCCCCAGGGCTCTCGCACACTAAGGTTTACACAAGTGTGTACGAGCACACACACAGGTGGAATCTGTTTTCAGGTTGCTGGTTTCGAAGTGGGGGAAGGGGGAGTAAGGTCAGAAACTTCCATTTCATGAGCCCCTCTAGGAAAGATCTTTAGACTTCCTCAGTTTGTCATGAGCTAGTCATTCAGTTTGACCAGTCAACAGTCTAAATGCAGGTTTAGATATTCAAAATCACAGTTCAGGGAGTTGCCTCTGGACCATTTTGAGATCCGCCAAACTGTCCATTCACTAGGTCAGAGAGAAAAACAGCTACATCTGCCTCAGTCACAACCAAGTCTGCTTTGTTTACATTATGAGTTCACTGTTAGTTGTATATAAATAGGCGAATGTGTTTTGTTCATGAAATGTCATTCATTGTGAAGGCAATTGACTTTCCTTTGTGTCATATTACTGATGTGTCAATAATTAATTTGACAGTTCATTTGACAGGAGAGAAGCTCTGCTAAAATAACTATTATACATAGACCTATTACTAACATTAATAACGTGATAACGGCAACAGCTGATTGTATTCGTGTCAGCAAAAAAAGAATGGAAAAGTATGCTAGAATGTGCAACGTTGCCTGGCAAACTATTCGTCATTCTGGTCGGCTTTCCTGCCACGAGTTTCCCCTTCAGTGACTGGGGAAAACGCCGAACCAGCAGCTCTCAGACAAATGAAAGTAATTAGGCCTACATTTACAATGAAATTAACATAGCTCAAAAGTAGGCTGAGCGTTGTTGGAAATTTGAAAAGTGGGAAACGAAGTGAATAGGAAATCTGTGTAGAGATATATGGGGAGGAATAGACGAAAAGCGTATTGAAATGCAGAAGAAATCCTTCCCCTTACTTACGAATAGGTTTTCCAAGTTGTGCAAAACGTCCGGCGTTCAATATGCTCGCTTTCCAATAAAAAATCCAACTAGCCTAAAGATTTTTTGGAAAACCGCTGTCTTTGGGTTAGAAGTTTTCCTTTTGGATAACGCCGGTGTGTTTCTTCTACCCACACGACTCCTTGGTCCAAGTGTCTTCCTCCCCCACGCTCTCTGTGACCACGGATAACAGAGCTGCGAGCCTTTTTCTCCAGACCAGCATGCCTACATTTGGGAGCTAGTGACGTTATCCTCCTGTTAGCATTTAATGTCTCTGTCTCGCTCTCTCTCTCTCTCTCTCTCCCTCTCCCCCTCTCTCTCTCAATTAAATTAAATTCAAATGGTTTTATTGGCATGGGAAACACGTTTACATTGCCAAAGCAAATTGCTCTATCTCAGCCCTGTATTATCTGCCCTACATCCCCTATATTTGCCATAGAGCCCCTATATCTGCCCTACATGCCCTATATCTGTTCTATATGCCCTAGAATCGGCTTCCTATTTCGCAAACAAAGCATCCTTCACTCATGCTGCCAAACATACCCACGTAAAACTGACTATCCTACCGATCCTTGACTTCGGAGATGTTATTTACAAAATAGCCTCCAACACTCTACTCAGCAAATTGGATGCAGTCTATCACAGTGCCATCTGTTTCGTCACAAAAGCCCCATATACTACCCACCACTGCGACCTGTGTGCTCTCGTTGGCTGGCCCTCGCTTCATATTCACCGCCAAACCCACTGGCTCCAGGTCATCTAGAAGTCTTTGCTAGGTAAATCCCCGCCTTATCTCAGCTCACTGGTCACCATAGCAGCACCCACCCATAGCACCGCTACAGCAGGTATGACCGCTACACTGGTCATCCCCAAAGCCAATTCCTAGTTTGGCCGCCTTTCCTTACAGTTCTCTGCTGCCAATGACTGGAACGAATTGCAAAAATCACTGAAGCTGGACTCATATCGCCCTCACTAAGCATCAGCTATCAGAGCAGCTTACAGATCAGGCCATTTGTAAATAGCCCACCAACTACCTCATCCCCATATTGTTATTTATTTTATTAATATTTTTTTTGTTACTCCTTTGCCTTCCCAGTATCTCTACTTGCGCATTCATCTTCTGCACATCTATCACTCCAGTGTTTATTTGCTAAATTGTAATTAATTCACCACTACGGCCTATTTATTGCCTTACCTCCCTCATCTTTTGCACACACTGTATATAGACTTTTCTATTGTGTTATTGACTGTACTTAGTTTATTCCATGTGTAACTCTGTGTTGTTGTTTGTGTTGCACTGCTTTGCTTTATCTTGGCCAGGTTGCAGTTGTAAATGAGAACTTGTTCTCAACTGGCCTACCTGGTTAAATAAAGGTGAAATAAATGAAACAAAAAACATCCCATATATCTGCCCTACATCTGCTATATCTGACCTACATGACCTATATCTGCCCTACATGCTCTTTATCTATATGTATCCTACATGCCCTATATCTATTCTACATCCCCTATATCTTCCCTACATGCCCTATATCTGCCCTACATGCCCTATATCTGCCCTACATGCCCTATATCTGTCCTACATGCCCTATATCTGTCATACATGCCTTATATCTGCCCTACATGCCTTTTATCTGTCCTACATACCCTATATCTTCCCTACATGCCCTGTATCTGCCCTACATGCCCTTTATCTGTTCTACATCCCCTATATCTGTCCTACATACCCTATATCTTCCCTACATGCCCTGTATCTGCCCTACATGCCCTTTATCTGTTCTACATCCCCTATATCTGTCCTACATACCCTATATCTTCCCTACATGCCCTATATCTGCCCTACATGACCTTTATCTGTCCTACATACCCTATATCTTCCCTACATGCCCTATATCTGCCCTACATGCCCTATATCTGCCCTACATGCCCTATATCTGCCCTACATGCCCTACATCTGTTCTATATACCCTATATATGTCCTACGTGCCATATATCTGCCCTACATGTTCTGTATCTGTCCTACATGCCTTTATCTGCCCTATATCTGTCCTACATGCCCTACATCCGCCCCACATACCCTAAATCTGCCCTACATCCCCTATATCTGTCCTACATCTGCTATATCTGACCTACATGACCTATATCTGCCCTACATGCTCTTTATCTATATATATATCCTACATGCCCTATATCTATTCTACATCCCCTATATCTGCCCTACATGCCCTTTATCTGTCCTACATAACCTATATCTGTCCTACATGCCCTATATCTTCCCTACATGCCCTATATCCTCCCTACATGCCCCATATCTGTCCTACATGAGCTTTATCTGTCCTACATACCCTGTATCTGCCCTACATGCCCTATATCTGCCCTACATGCCCTATATAATTCCTAAATGCCCTAAATCTGCCCTACATCCTCTATATCTGTCCTACATCTGCTATATATGTCCTACATGGCCTATATATGTTCTATATGCCCTACATCCGCCCCACATACCCTAAATCTGCCCTACATGCCCTATATCTGTCCTACATCTGCTATATCTGACCTACATGACCAATATCTGCCCTACATGCTCTTTATCTATATATATCTTACATGCCCTATATCTATTCTACATCCCCTATATCTGCCCTACATGCCCTTTATCTGTCCTACATAACCTATATCTGTCCTACATGCCCTATATCTTCCCTACATGCCCTATATCCTCCCTACATGCCCCATATCTGTCCTACATGCCCTATATCGCCCCTACATGCCATATATCTGTCCTACATGAGCTTTATCTGTCCTACATACCCTGTATCTGCCCTACATGCCCTATATCTGCCCTACATGCCCTATATAATTCCTAAATGCCCTAAATCTGCCCTACATCCCCTATATCTGTCCTACATCTGCTATATCTGACCTACATGACCTATATCTGCCCTACATGCTCTTTATCTACATATATACTACATGCCCTATATCTATTCTACATCCCCTATATCTGCCCTACATGCCCTTTATCTGTCCTACATAACCTATATCTGTCCTACATGCCCTATATCTTCCCTACATGCCCTATATCCTCCCTACATGCCCCATATCTGTCCTACATGCCCTATATCACCCCTACATGCCATATATCTGTCCTACATGAGCTTTATCTGTCCTACATACCCTGTATATGCCCTACATGCCCTATATCTGCCCTACATGCCCTATATAATTCCTAAATGCCCTAAATCTGCCCTACATCCCCTATATCTGTCCTACATCTGCTATATATGTCCTACATGGCCTATATATGTTCTATATGCCTTATATCTGTCCTATATGCCCTATATCTGCCCTACATGCCCTATATCTTCCCTACATGCCCTATATCCTCCCTACATGCCCCATATCTGTCCTACATGCCCTATATCACCCCTACATGCCATATATCTGTCCTACATGAGCTTTATCTGCCCTACATGCCCTATATCTGCCCTACATGCCCTATATAATTCCTAAATGCCCTAAATCTGCCCTACATCCCCTATATCTGTCCTACATCTGCTATATCTGACCTACATGACCTATATCTGCCCTACATGCTCTTTATCTATATATCCTACATGCCCTATATCTATTCTACATCCCCTATATCTGTCCTACATGCCCTATATCTGCCCTACATGCCCTATATAATTCCTAAATGCCCTAAATCTGCCCTACATCCCCTATATCTGTCCTACATCTGCTATATATGTCCTACATGGCCTATATATGTTCTATATGCCTTATATCTGTCCTATATGCCCTATATCTGCCCTACATGCCCTATATCTTCCCTACATGCCCTATATCCTCCCTACATGCTCCATATCTGTCCTACATGCCCTATATCACCCCTACATGCCATATATCTGTCCTACATGAGCTTTATCTGTCCTACATACCCTGTATCTGCCCTACATGCCCTATATCTGCCCTACATGCCCTATATAATTCCTAAATGCCCTAAATCTGCCCTACATCCCCTATATCTGTCCTACATCTGCTATATATGTCCTACATGGCCTATATATGTTCTATATGCCTTATATCTGTCCTATATGCCCTATATCTGCCCTACATGCCCTATATCTGTCCTACATGCCCTATATCTGTCCTACATACCCTATATCTGCCCTACATGCCCTATATCTTCCCTACATCCCCTATATCTGCCCTACATCTGCTATATCTGACCTACATGACCTATATCTGCCCTACATGCCCTATATCTGACACACATGGCCTATATCTGTTCTGTATACCCTATATCTGTCCCACATGCTCTATATCTGTCCCACGTGCTCTATATCTGCCAACCAAATGCCCTATATCTGTCCTACATGCCCTATATCTGCCCATCAAATGCCCGATATCTGCACTACATGCCCTTAATCTGTCCTACATCTGTCCTATATGCCCTATATCTGTCCTATTTGCCCTATATCTGCCCTACATGCCCTATATATGCCCATCAAATGCCCTATATCTGCCCTACATGCCCTTTATTTGTCCTATTTACCCTATATATGTCCAACATGCCCCATATCTGCCCTACATCCCATATATCTGCCCTACATGCTCTATATCTGTCCTACATGCCCTATGTCTGCCCTACTTCCCTTATATCTTGTATCTGCCATGCACACGTATATCTACCCCAGCCTACGTTTATCAACAGCTAAACAAGGTTGAATAATGGACACAAGTTCCAATGTCATTTAGGCTGAACAATTTAAATTGTTTAGACAAGACAGAGGATTTAGATTAGAGGTAACAAAATACCCAAGACCCGGTCAAGGACCGGAGCAGATCCGGATCCCAAATTCAAAATAATGTCAGTGTAACGGTTTTCTAGTGGTGATGAAAGAGAGTCGGACCAAACTGCAGCGTGTCGATTGCGATCCATGTTTAATATAACAAAGAAACACGAACTTACAAAAAAACAATAAACGAAACCGAAACAGCCTATCTGGTGCAAACTAACAACGAGTACACATAGGACACTAAGGACAATCACCCACGACAAACTCAAAGAATATGGCTGCCTAAATATGGTTCCCAATCAGAGACAACGATAAGCATCTGCCTCTGATTGAGAACCACTCCAGACAGCCATAGACTTTGCTAGACAACCCACTAAGCTACAATCCCAATACCACCACCAAAACCCCAAGACAAACACACCACAATTACAAAAACCCCATGCCACACCCTGGCCTGACCAAATACATAAAGATGAACACAAAATACTTTGACCAGGGCGTGACAGAACCCCCCTAAGGTGCGGACTCCCGAACGCACCTCAAAACAATAGGGAGGGTCCGGGTGGGCGTCTGTCCATGGTGGCGGCTCGGGCGCGGGACGTGGACCCCACTCATTTAATGTCTTAGTCCCCTCTCCCTTCGTCCCTGGATAGTCCACCCTCGCCGCCGACCATGGCCTAGTAGTCCTCACCCAGAACCCCACTGGACTGAGGAGCAGATCGGGACTGAAGGACAGCTCGGGACTGAGGCAGCTCGGGACTGAGGGAAGCTCGGGAGTGAGAGAAAGCTCAGGAGTGAGAGGAAGCTCAGGAGTGAGAGGAAGCTCAGGAGTGAGAGGAAGCTCAGGAGTGAGAGGAAGCTCAGGCAGGTTGATGGATCTACCAGATCCTGGCTGGCTGGTGGTTCCGGCAGATCCTGGCTGACTGGCACTTCTGGCGGATCCTGGCTGACTGGTGGGTCCTGGGAGACTGGCGGATCCTGGCTGACTGGCGGATCCTGGCTGACTGGCGGATCCTGGCAGACTGGCGGATCCTGGCAGACTGGCGGATCCTGGCAGACTGGCGGATCTAACTGATCCTGGCAGACTGGCGGATCCTGGCCGACTGGCAGATCCTGGCCGACTGGCAGATCCTGGCCGACTGGCAGATCCTGGCCGACTGGCAGATCCTGGCCGACTGGCAGATCCTGGCTGACTGGCAGATCCTGGCCGACTGGCAGATCCTGGCCGACTGGCAGTTCTGGCGGATCCTGGCAGACTGGCGGATCCTGGCAGACTGGCAGTTCTGGCGGATCCTGGCAGACTGGCGGATCCTGGCAGACTGGCGGATCCTGGCAGACTAGCGGATCCTGGCTGACTGGCGGATCCTGGTTGACTGGCACTTCTGGCGGATCCTGAAAGTCTGCCCTACATGCTGGCGGATCCTGGCTGACTGGCGGATCATGGACTGGCGGATCCTGGCTGACTGGCGGATCCTGGCTGACTGGCGGATCCTGGCTGACTGGCAGTTCTGGCAGATCCCGGCTGACTGGCGGATCTGGAAGAGTCTGGTTGACTGGCAGATCTGGAAGAGTCTGGTTGACTGGCAGATCTGGAAGAGTCTGGTTGACTGGCAGATCTGGAAGAGTCTGGTTGACTGGCAGATCTGGAAGAGTCTGGTTGACTGGCAGATCTGGAAGAGTCTGGTTGACTGGCAGATCTGGAAGAGTCTGGTTGACTGGCAGATCTGGAAGAGTCTGGTTGACTGGCAGATCTGGAAGAGTCTGGTTGACTGGCAGATCTGGAAGAGTCTGGTTGACTGGCAGATCTGGAAGAGTCTGGCTGACTGGCAGATCTGGAAGAGTCTTGCAGACTGGCGATGCTGGGCAGACCGGCGGCGCCGGGCAGACTGGCGGCGCCGGGCAGACTGGCGGCGCCGGGCAGACTGGCGACGCTGGGCAGACTGACGACGCTGGGCAGACTGACGACGCTGGGCAGACTGACGACGCTGGGCAGACTGGCGGTGCTGGGCAGACTGGCGATGCTGGGCAGACTGGCGATGCTGGGCAGACTGGCGATGCTGGGCAGACTGGCGATGCTGGGCAGACTTATGGCGCTGGGCAGACTGGCGATGCTGGGCAGACGGGGGGCACTGGCGGCGCTGGGCAGACTGGCGGCACTAGCTGCTCCATATAGGCTGACAGCTCTGGCGGCTTCTTACAGACTGACCGCTCTGGCGGCTCCGTGCTGACTGGCAGCTCCTTGCAGACTGGCAGCTCCTTGCAGACTGGCAGCTCCTTACAGACTGACAGCTCCGTGCAGACTGACAGCTCCGTGCAGACTGACAGCTCCGTGCAGACTGGCTGCTCCATGCAGACTGGCTGCTCCATGCAGACTGACAGCTCTGGCTGCTTCATGCAGACTGACAGCTCTGGCTGCTCCATGTAGACTGGCTGCTTCATGCAGACTGGCAGCTCGGGCTGCTTCATGTAGACTGACAGCTCTGGCTGCTCCATGCGGACTGACAGCTCTGGCTGCTCCATGTAGACTGACTGCTTCATGCAGACTGGCAGCTCGGGCTGCTTCATGTAGACTGACAGCTCTGGCTCCTCCATGCAGACTGACAGCTCTGACTGCTCCATGCAGACTGACAGCTCTGGCTGCTTCATGCAGACTGGCAGCTCTGGCTGCTCTATGTAGACTGGCTGCTTCATGCAGACTGGCAGCTCGGGCTGCTTCATGTAGACTGACAGCTCTGGCTGCTCCATGCGGACTGACAGCTCTGGCTGCTCCATGCAGACTGACAGCTCTGGCTGCTCCATGTAGACTGGCTGCTTCATGCAGACTGGCAGCTCGGGCTGCTTCATGTAGACTGACAGCTCTGGCTGCTCCATGCAGACTGACAGCTCTGACTGCTCCATGCAGACTGACAGCTCTGACTGCTCCATGCAGACTGGCAGCTCTGGCTGCGCTGAACAGGCGGGAGACTCCTGCAGCGCTGTGTCGGAGGAAGGCTCTGGCTGCGCTAAACAGGCGGAAGACTCCGGCAGCGCTGTAGAGGAGGAAGGCTCTGGCTGCGCTGAACAGGCGGGAGGCTCCGGCAGCGCTGTAGAGGAGAAAGGCTCTGGCTGCGCTGAACAGGCGGGAGGCTCCGGCAGCGCTGTAGAGGAGAAAGGCTCTGGCTGCGCTAAACAGGCGGGAGACTCCAGCAGCGCAGGAGAGGAGAAAAGCGCTGGCTGCGCTGAACAGGCGAGGCACACTGAAGGCCTGGTGCGTGGTGCTGGAACTGGTGGTACTGGATCGAGGACACGCACAGGAAGCCTGGTGCGGGGAGCTGCTACCGGAACCGAGCCTGCCCAACCTTACCTGGCTCGATGCCCACTCTAGCCCGGCCGATACGAGGAGCTGGAATATACCGAACCGGGCTGTGCACCCGCACTGGAGACACCGTGCGCTCCACAGCATAACACGGTGTCTGCCCGGTCTCTCCAGCCCCCCGGTAAGCACAGGGAGTTTGCGCAGGTCTCCTACCTGGCATAGCCATACTCCCTGTAAGCCCCCAAGAAATTTTGGGGCTGACTCTCGGGCTTCCATCCGCTCTGCCGTGCTAGCTCCTCATAATGCCGCCTCTCTGCTTTTGCTGCCTCCAGCTCGGCTTTGGGGCGACAATAATCTCAGGCTCATTCCAGGGTCCTTTACCGTCCAATTCCTCCTCCCATGTCCATAACTCCAGGTGGTGCAACCTCTCCCACTGTAGCTGCTGCTGCTCCTGCTGCTGCTGCCTCTGTTGCCTCTTCTCCTGTTGCTCCTTTGGGCGGCTACACTCCCCTGGTTTAGCCCAGGGTCCTCTCCCGTCGAAGATCTCCTCCCATGACCAGAAATCCTTGGTGAGCATCTCCTTTTCGGCTGCTCCTGCCTGTTGACACGCCGCTTGGTCCGTTGGTGGTGGGTGATTCTGTAACGGTTTTCTAGTGGTGATGAAAGAGAGTCGGACCAAACTGCAGCGTGTCGATTGCGATCCATGTTTAATATAACAAAGAAACACGAACTTACAAAAAAACAATAAACGAAACCGAAACAGCCTATCTGGTGCAAACTAACAACGAGTACACATAGGACACTAAGGACAATCACCCACGACAAACTCAAAGAATATGGCTGCCTAAATATGGTTCCCAATCAGAGACAACGATAAGCATCTGCCTCTGATTGAGAACCACTCCAGACAGCCATAGACTTTGCTAGACAACCCACTAAGCTACAATCCCAATACCACCACCAAAACCCCAAGACAAACACACCACAATTACAAAAACCCCATGCCACACCCTGGCCTGACCAAATACATAAAGATGAACACAAAATACTTTGACCAGGGCGTGACAGTCAGGGGTCTGGGTTGGGACTAATATGATTGTCACGGGTCTCAGTTATGTGTAATTCCAGGGGCGCAACTTTCACTGGGGATGGGGGGACATGTCCACCCACATTCTGAAATTGTATTCTTGTCCCCCACAGTTTTATCATTGGAATCTGATTCAAAACGAGGCAACGGTGTGCTTAAGGACCATGCGGACGCCTCCGAGAGGCCGAGTAGGCTGTCTGGAGTGTTTATCCGATTGGATAAAAACTGAAAAAATTATAATAATTACGTCCCACCCACTCCTAAAACCCAAAGTTGCATCCCTGTGTAATTCTAACTGACTTGTCCGGAATGGCCCGTACAGACGCCACTGCGCAGTAGAAAGACAGACATTTTATTATTATTGCGTTTGTTCTTGCTTTTCACAAGAGTGAAGCGTGGCGGGTGTAGTTAGTTGTTGGCCAATTATAAGTCATCAAAGAGGCGATAGGCTACAGTCATAGAGCTTCG